>NC_056627.2:369972647-370272647 GCF_002870075.4 Lactuca sativa | reverse complement strand
TATCGCGATAACTATCTGGGATCCCGAGTCATTATCCTTCTGATTCCTCGACCGGACTCGTCGAGTAGCTATCTGACTCGACGAGTAGAAGCTTCTTTTCCAGTGTTTTCCTTCTTCATTCCACTCTCAATCTTCTAACCGCTTCTCTTGCTTCCTTTTGCTCCCGAGCTTCATCTTTGGACTGAAAAACATAATTTAACACTTTTAAGTACCTTTTGTCCATAATATGTGATAATTTAGCTAATCTATGAATAAAAAACTATACTAAATACACACTAAATATGCACACATCAAAATACCCCACACTTGTCTTTTGCTTGCCCTCAAGCAAAACTGAATTTTAATACATTAGAACTATGTATAACAACTTCCAATCTAACCCAACCATTATGCCAAGACCGTAACGCATGCATTTGTGTCTAAAATTTTTCCTAAAGAACCCCCCATATTCCAAATACTCACAATCCTCATAAACATTCACCCACTCACCCCGAACTATGCTCATTTTATGCAACCCTCTGAATCCATCCGCAGAAAACCTCTTTACCCTCAAGGTATTTTTAATCGAGCAACCCAAGCATACATATTCTAGAAAATTACAATTTTTCGATACCACTATGGAATTCTTTGAATTCTTCACTTTCTTGATAATTTGATCTTTGATCTCTTTGAATTCACCAACTTGTATTGACTTTTGGCATCTTCAACTTTTCTGGATTTCTTGGAATTTTTGATCTTTTGATTTTCACTTCATTTGCTCCAAAATTCTTACAACTTTTCTTGTAATTCTCTTCTCTTTTTTTTACATGTATACCTCACTTTTTCTTTCACTCAAAACCTACATGCTTAAGCAGGGGCGCTCAACTTCAACCCTTATTGGCTAATGATAAAAACTTTCCTGGATACATTTCAGGTTTAGGCTGCTAAACATATTGCATCCCTCAGGCTGAGCAAGGTCGTGTTTTTGTCTCATGATTTCACTGGAATAAGGAAGCCACAAATGCACTAGAACGTGTATAGGCTCAACTAAACATTTGGGTCTTCATGCAATTATTAACACAATTCTAACATGGAATCCTAATTTTTACCAAAAATTTCTAATTAAATCCTAAATAATACTTTTGGTATGCAAAATTTTTTAAAATTGACTATTATGTAACCAACCCCTACCCCACACTTATATGATGCAATGCCCTCATTGCATATTATGCATAAAAAAAAAAAAACAAAGAGGGAATTGGAACAAACTCCCCTGGGATAGCAGTCGATAGGCTGATCATATCCATTTTAAGCTCCAACTTCAATCAACTTTAGACATGGTAACATCTCATCCATGCCTTGGGTGTCAAAACTCGTGTGGGTCGCTCCAAATACGCGGAAATCAGTGTAAGATCTTCAAGAATGGAAATGGAAGAATAAGTGAGCAAGTGGGACCAGTAGCAGCATCAAATCAGCAGTCCATCGAGATAAAAAATGATCGACTCGTCGAGTCTTATAGTGGACTCGTCGAGTACCAGCGCGCCTTCTCAGAATATGTAGAAATACAAGGCGACTCGGCGAGTCAGCTTAGTGCACTCGTCGAGTAGGCCACTGAACGAAAAAACTTGGTATTTTGCAACTGTTTTAGCTTCCAAAAACTTCTTTAACCCTTCCTCACATTTGGACTCAATTGCTCATACCCCCTAGGACCGGACTCGACACTTTGACGTTAAAAACTCGCTTCCTTGACTCGCTCTTACTCTAGAAAACATCCATGCTTTACATCTCTAAACCATCCTAAATAAGCAAGCAAAATTCAATCCTGAAAAATACTAAAGCAAACAACCATTAAACATAACAAAATCTCAAAGCATATATAAAAAAAATAAATAAATAAATAAAAAAAACAAAACAAAACAAATTAAAATTGTTTGATTAAAAACACAAAAACATCAATCTTCATCTTCCTCATCATCATTAGCGGCTCCACTTCCCCCGGCTCCGCTTCGTCTAGCAGCAATCCTCTCATCCCAAGACGGAATGAATGGGTAATTCCCACCATCAATATGTGGGATATTGAAGTGGTCAAAAAGTCGAATGTGAGATTGGTTGCTAAAATTCAGCCCCCTCGCCAATTGATCCTGCATCCGCCTCATCTCTACATTGTACCAATCCATTGGTACATCTTCATTTTCGACCGGAATCACTGGCGGCTCGTCCTCCACATCCCGTTCTCTTCTCGATCTCACCCGCCTTCCCGGTGCATCGGGACCAACAACGGGGTCATCATTTGGGATGGCATAATGGCCACCACCATAGTCTTCGATTATCCGTGCTCGTCGGAAAAGAATGGGATTAAACGGGGGCGTCGGAATCATTGTCATGAAGTTCCAGGCTCCGCGGTTCATCAACCCGAATGAATTCGCCAATCGAGTGACAAACATTCCTCCATTGATACGGGAGGTTTTGCGATCTTTGACCGCACCCTCCGAAAGGTATGAAGCAATACACCATGGAATGTTGCAAAAGACGTCGGGTGTTATTATGCTCCATAAGTAGAAAACATCAAGGTTGGAGACCTTGTCATCGTCTTTCCTTTGGTTGATGGTGGAGGAAATAAGGCGGTGAATGAGGCGGTGAGTCGGGGATCGGATGCTCCCTTCTTGTGCAGACTTTGGGATGTAGACTTTGTTTCCTATGGTATTCCACCAACCCGTGCTCGTGACTCCATCGGGGAACGCCATATGAGTGTTTGCCAAGAAAGCCCGAAAGATGTTTGTTGTCACTAAGGGTTGATCATAGATCCCTAGTCGGCAGGCAAGGTCCACCACCGAGCATTGACGATACTCGCCCCCAAGACAAAAAGTAAAGCTCGTCGGGTGATACACATCCACTCCCCCGGTGAAAGACACCGTGGAAAAGAATTCTAAACATAGTTCCAAATAAACCGGTTCTTGAATACGAAAGACCCGGCTCCACCCATCACACACCATACTGTCGCCTTCATGTTGGAACTCCTTCAAAAGGTAAGGAGCTAGTTCTTCTTCATAGCTAACACTCTGCAGCCATTCCCAATCAATTCTGTTCGGTACATACACCTCCTTCTTCTTAATGTCGGAGAGCTTTTTCTTCCACTCCCCCATGGGGACTTCATCGATGTTAGCCATAGTGATAGCTAACTCTTCTTCGGAATCGGTTTCGTGCTCGAAAATATGCTCTTTTTCTTCCTCGGTGTCGTACTCGGTACCTTCGTGAATTGGTTCTTCAATTGTTAATGAGGCACTGGATGCTCCTGATTTGCAGCCTTTCTTCTTGCTGAAAACGGATTTCAAGTTCTTGAGTGGTGAGTTCTTTGAAGTTGCGGTTTCTCCTACGGCTTTTCCCTTGCTTCTCTTTAGTGCGGATTCCGGGTCTTCCAAAGGTGGTACTAGAGGTGTGTCCGATCCTCGGGTCATGAAACAGCTAAAAAAAACGAAACAAAAGAAACGAAACGCGTAAAAGGAATAAAAACGAAATAAAAAATAAAGACTAAAACAGCGATGGACTCGCCGAGTCTGCTCGAATGCACTCGGCGAGTTCAAGGCAAAAACAGAGAATAAAAATTTCTTGTTATTCTAAAAACGAAATTTTATTAAAACTAAATCTACTTACTGATTTGCTTTGTAAATAACTTTGTGTAAGATAAATCCCACACAAATGATCGATTAAACTAGATTTTACTATTAATTTTAGAACCGTTCCCCGGCAACGGCGCCAAAAACTTGATGTGTGTGAAACCCACTAGTTTTAAACCTACTTTTAATTATCAAATAACACACAAAAGGCAGTGAACCTATCAATTGTGGTATAGTTCAAGCAAGTAGGGTATCGAACACAGGGAACGGCAAATTAAATACTAAAACCTAATTTATCTAATTTAACTAATAAGTAGGGGTTTTCTCTAGTTTTACAAGACTAGAAACTTACTAATGATTACTTGTTAAGCTAGAAAACAAAGACTTTGACTAGATTCAATAACGGAGAAGTACTTCTATTTAGTTCAACTTAATTGATCCTATGGTTGATTTCAAGGTAAAAGTGCAATGGATTAATTCTTTTGCTAGTTACCGATTCAATTGATTAATTCCGTATTCACTTCATTAATCCTTAGCAAATAAATCAATTTGAACAATGGCCAGTTGTCTATTTCAATTAAATTTACTAGATATAATATTCGGGTTAAGTTAGACTTGCAGTAGCTAATTAATTTATCTTTTAATTAACTTCTTGTTTAATAGTCATCTCACAAGCTTGCACATAAATTTACTTGATTTTCTTATTAATCCTAGTTTCATATTCATTACACTAGACATATGACAAAAAGTGTTCACTAAGCATATGAGATTGATAACTAATAGATGTTCATGCTAATTAATTATCTCCCTATTAACAGAAAATCAATTATCATTCATACACAAGGTTCTTTAGCAAGCTAAAATAACTAAATTAACCAACATAGAATTAATCCTACCAAGAATCAAACCATATTACCAATTTCGTATCCCCAAATAGAAGTTTAAAGAATTTAGCTCATAACTAAGGTAAATAACAGCAAACAAATAAGTTCAAGTTGCTTAATCATGTTGACAAAACAAAAGAAACAAGTAGAATGGAGGAATTATGCCTTAATTATTCCCGGAATTGGATTCTAGCTTCCTTGGTCGACTTCTAGGGTTCTTCTGGCTTCTTATTCGCAGCTAAGCACTTCTGAATCGTCCCAGAACTTCTTTCTCTCGATCTGTGGAACTATCTTTAAATAAGCGGTCCGACTCGTCGAGTCAAGTGGTGACTCGTCGAGTCCCTCTCACATTCTACGTATCGCGATAACTATCTGGGATCCCGAGTCATTATCCTTCTGATTCCTCGACCGGACTCGTCGAGTAGCTATCTGACTCGACGAGTAGAAGCTTCTTTTCCAGTGTTTTCCTTCTTCATTCCACTCTCAATCTTCTAACCGCTTCTCTTGCTTCCTTTTGCTCCCGAGCTTCATCTTTGGACTGAAAAACATAATTTAACACTTTTAAGTACCTTTTGTCCATAATATGTGATAATTTAGCTAATCTATGAATAAAAAACTATACTAAATACACACTAAATATGCACACATCAAAATACCCCACACTTGTCTTTTGCTTGCCCTCAAGCAAAACTGAATTTTAATACATTAGAACTATGTATAACAACTCCAATCTAACCCAACCATTATGCCAAGACCGCAACGCATGCATTTGTGTCTAAAATTTTTCCTAAAGAACCCCCCATATTCCAAATACTCACAATCCTCATAAACATTCACCCACTCACCCCGAACTATGCTCATTTTATGCAACCCTCCGAATCCATCCGCAGAAAACCTCTTTACCCTCAAGGTATTTTTAATCGAGCAACCCAAGCATACATATTCTAGAAAATTACAATTTTTCGATACCACTATGGAATTCTTTGAATTCTTCACTTTCTTGATAATTTGATCTTTGATCTCTTTGAATTCACCAACTTGTATTGACTTTTGGCATCTTCAACTTTTCTGGATTTCTTGGAATTTTTGATCTTTTGATTTTCACTTCATTTGCTCCAAAATTCTTACAACTTTTCTTGTAATTCTCTTCTCTTTTTTTTACATGTATACCTCACTTTTTCTTTCACTCAAAACCTACATGCTTAAGCAGGGGCGCTCAACTTCAACCCTTATTGGCTAATGATAAAAACTTTCCTGGATACATTTCAGGTTTAGGCTGCTAAACATATTGCATCCCTCAGGCTGAGCAAGGTCGTGTTTTTGTCTCATGATTTCACTGGAATAAGGAAGCCACAAATGCACTAGAACGTGTATAGGCTCAACTAAACATTTGGGTCTTCATGCAATTATTAACACAATTCTAACATGGAATCCTAATTTTTACCAAAAATTTCTAATTAAATCCTAAATAATACTTTTGGTATGCAAAATTTTTTAAAATTGACTATTATGTAACCAACCCCTACCCCACACTTATATGATGCAATGCCCTCATTGCATATTATGCATAAAAAAACAAAAAAAAACAAAGAGGGAATTGGAACAAACTCCCCTGGGATAGCAGTCGATAGGCTGATCATATCCATTTTAAGCTCCAACTTCAATCAACTTTAGACATGGTAACATCTCATCCATGCCTTGGGTGTCAAAACTCGTGTGGGTCGCTCCAAATACGCGGAAATCAGTGTAAGATCTTCAAGAATGGAAATGGAAGAATAAGTGAGCAAGTGGGACCAGTAGCAGCATCAAATCAGCAGTCCATCGAGATAAAAAATGATCGACTCGTCGAGTCTTATAGTGGACTCGTCGAGTACCAGCGCGCCTTCTCAGAATATGTAGAAATACAAGGCGACTCGGCGAGTCAGCTTAGTGCACTCGTCGAGTAGGCCACTGAACGAAAAAACTTGGTATTTTGCAACTGTTTTAGCTTCCAAAAACTTCTTTAACCCTTCCTCACATTTGGACTCAATTGCTCATACCCCCTAGGACCGGACTCGACACTTTGACGTTAAAAACTCGCTTCCTTGACTCGCTCTTACTCTAGAAAACATCCATGCTTTACATCTCTAAACCATCCTAAATAAGCAAGCAAAATTCAATCCTGAAAAATACTAAAGCAAACAACCATTAAACATAACAAAATCTCAAAGCATATATAAAAAAAATAAATAAATAAATAAATAAAACAAAACAAAACAAATTAAAATTGTTTGATTAAAAACACAAAAACATCAATCTTCATCTTCCTCATCATCATTAGCGGCTCCACTTCCCCCGGCTCCGCTTCGTCTAGCAGCAATCCTCTCATCCCAAGACGGAATGAATGGGTAATTCCCACCATCAATATGTGGGATATTGAAGTGGTCAAAAAGTCGAATGTGAGATTGGTTGCTAAAATTCAGCCCCCTCGCCAATTGATCCTGCATCCGCCTCATCTCTACATTGTACCAATCCATTGGTACATCTTCATTTTCGACCGGAATCACTGGCGGCTCGTCCTCCACATCCCGTTCTCTTCTCGATCTCACCCGCCTTCCCGGTGCATCGGGACCAACAACGGGGTCATCATTTGGGATGGCATAATGGCCACCACCATAGTCTTCGATTATCCGTGCTCGTCGGAAAAGAATGGGATTAAACGGGGGCGTCGGAATCATTGTCATGAAGTTCCAGGCTCCGCGGTTCATCAACCCGAATGAATTCGCCAATCGAGTGACAAACATTCCTCCATTGATACGGGAGGTTTTGCGATCTTTGACCGCACCCTCCGAAAGGTATGAAGCAATACACCATGGAATGTTGCAAAAGACGTCGGGTGTTATTATGCTCCATAAGTAGAAAACATCAAGGTTGGAGACCTTGTCATCGTCTTTCCTTTGGTTGATGGTGGAGGAAATAAGGCGGTGAATGAGGCGGTGAGTCGGGGATCGGATGCTCCCTTCTTGTGCAGACTTTGGGATGTAGACTTTGTTTCCTATGGTATTCCACCAACCCGTGCTCGTGACTCCATCGGGGAACGCCATATGAGTGTTTGCCAAGAAAGCCCGAAAGATGTTTGTTGTCACTAAGGGTTGATCATAGATCCCTAGTCGGCAGGCAAGGTCCACCACCGAGCATTGACGATACTCGCCCCCAAGACAAAAAGTAAAGCTCGTCGGGTGATACACATCCACTCCCCCGGTGAAAGACACCGTGGAAAAGAATTCTAAACATAGTTCCAAATAAACCGGTTCTTGAATACGAAAGACCCGGCTCCACCCATCACACACCATACTGTCGCCTTCATGTTGGAACTCCTTCAAAAGGTAAGGAGCTAGTTCTTCTTCATAGCTAACACTCTGCAGCCATTCCCAATCAATTCTGTTCGGTACATACACCTCCTTCTTCTTAATGTCGGAGAGCTTTTTCTTCCACTCCCCCATGGGGACTTCATCGATGTTAGCCATAGTGATAGCTAACTCTTCTTCGGAATCGGTTTCGTGCTCGAAAATATGCTCTTTTTCTTCCTCGGTGTCGTACTCGGTACCTTCGTGAATTGGTTCTTCAATTGTTAATGAGGCACTGGATGCTCCTGATTTGCAGCCTTTCTTCTTGCTGAAAACGGATTTCAAGTTCTTGAGTGGTGAGTTCTTTGAAGTTGCGGTTTCTCCTACGGCTTTTCCCTTGCTTCTCTTTAGTGCGGATTCCGGGTCTTCCAAAGGTGGTACTAGAGGTGTGTCCGATCCTCGGGTCATGAAACAGCTAAAAAAAAACGAAACAAAAGAAACGAAACGCGTAAAAGGAATAAAAACGAAATAAAAAATAAAGACTAAAACAGCGATGGACTCGCCGAGTCTGCTCGAATGCACTCGGCGAGTTCAAGGCAAAAACAGAGAATGAAAATTTCTTGTTATTCTAAAAACGAAATTTTATTAAAACTAAATCTACTTACTGATTTGCTTTGTAAATAACTTTGTGTAAGATAAATCCCACACAAATGATCGATTAAACTAGATTTTACTATTAATTTTAGAACCGTTCCCCGGCAACGGCGCCAAAAACTTGATGTGTGTGAAACCCACTAGTTTTAAACCTACTTTTAATTATCAAATAACACACAAAAGGCAGTGAACCTATCAATTGTGGTATAGTTCAAGCAAGTAGGGTATCGAACACAGGGAACGGCAAATTAAATACTAAAACCTAATTTATCTAATTTAACTAATAAGTAGGGGTTTTCTCTAGTTTTACAAGACTAGAAACTTACTAATGATTACTTGTTAAGCTAGAAAACAAAGACTTTGACTAGATTCAATAACGGAGAAGTACTTCTATTTAGTTCAACTTAATTGATCCTATGGTTGATTTCAAGGTAAAAGTGCAATGGATTAATTCTTTTGCTAGTTACCGATTCAATTGATTAATTCCGTATTCACTTCATTAATCCTTAGCAAATAAATCAATTTGAACAATGGCCAGTTGTCTATTTCAATTAAATTTACTAGATATAATATTCGGGTTAAGTTAGACTTGCAGTAGCTAATTAATTTATCTTTTAATTAACTTCTTGTTTAATAGTCATCTCACAAGCTTGCACATAAATTTACTTGATTTTCTTATTAATCCTAGTTTCATATTCATTACACTAGACATATGACAAAAAGTGTTCACTAAGCATATGAGATTGATAACTAATAGATGTTCATGCTAATTAATTATCTCCCTATTAACAGAAAATCAATTATCATTCATACACAAGGTTCTTTAGCAAGCTAAAATAACTAAATTAACCAACATAGAATTAATCCTACCAAGAATCAAACCATATTACCAATTTCGTATCCCCAAATAGAAGTTTAAAGAATTTAGCTCATAACTAAGGTAAATAACAGCAAACAAATAAGTTCAAGTTGCTTAATCATGTTGACAAAACAAAAGAAACAAGTAGAATGGAGGAATTATGCCTTAATTATTCCCGGAATTGGATTCTAGCTTCCTTGGTCGACTTCTAGGGTTCTTCTGGCTTCTTATTCGCAGCTAAGCACTTCTGAATCGTCCCAGAACTTCTTTCTCTCGATCTGTGGAACTATCTTTAAATAAGCGGTCCGACTCGTCGAGTCAAGTGGTGACTCGTCGAGTCCCTCTCACATTCTACGTATCGCGATAACTATCTGGGATCCCGAGTCATTATCCTTCTGATTCCTCGACCGGACTCGTCGAGTAGCTATCTGACTCGACGAGTAGAAGCTTCTTTTCCAGTGTTTTCCTTCTTCATTCCACTCTCAATCTTCTAACCGCTTCTCTTGCTTCCTTTTGCTCCCGAGCTTCATCTTTGGACTGAAAAACATAATTTAACACTTTTAAGTACCTTTTGTCCATAATATGTGATAATTTAGCTAATCTATGAATAAAAAACTATACTAAATACACACTAAATATGCACACATCAAAATACCCCACACTTGTCTTTTGCTTGCCCTCAAGCAAAACTGAATTTTAATACATTAGAACTATGTATAACAACTCCAATCTAACCCAACCATTATGCCAAGACCGCAACGCATGCATTTGTGTCTAAAATTTTTCCTAAAGAACCCCCCATATTCCAAATACTCACAATCCTCATAAACATTCACCCACTCACCCCAAACTATGCTCATTTTATGCAACCCTCCGAATCCATCCGCAGAAAACCTCTTTACCCTCAAGGTATTTTTAATCGAGCAACCCAAGCATACATATTCTAGAAAATTACAATTTTTCGATACCACTATGGAATTCTTTGAATTCTTCACTTTCTTGATAATTTGATCTTTGATCTCTTTGAATTCACCAACTTGTATTGACTTTTGGCATCTTCAACTTTTCTGGATTTCTTGGAATTTTTGATCTTTTGATTTTCACTTCATTTGCTCCAAAATTCTTACAACTTTTCTTGTAATTCTCTTCTCTTTTTTTTACATGTATACCTCACTTTTTCTTTCACTCAAAACCTACATGCTTAAGCAGGGGCGCTCAACTTCAACCCTTATTGGCTAATGATAAAAACTTTCCTGGATACATTTCAGGTTTAGGCTGCTAAACATATTGCATCCCTCAGGCTGAGCAAGGTCGTGTTTTTGTCTCATGATTTCACTGGAATAAGGAAGCCACAAATGCACTAGAACGTGTATAGGCTCAACTAAACATTTGGGTCTTCATGCAATTATTAACACAATTCTAACATGGAATCCTAATTTTTACCAAAAATTTCTAATTAAATCCTAAATAATACTTTTGGTATGCAAAATTTTTTAAAATTGACTATTATGTAACCAACCCCTACCCCACACTTATATGATGCAATGCCCTCATTGCATATTATGCATAAAAAAACAAAAAAAAACAAAGAGGGAATTGGAACAAACTCCCCTGGGATAGCAGTCGATAGGCTGATCATATCCATTTTAAGCTCCAACTTCAATCAACTTTAGACATGGTAACATCTCATCCATGCCTTGGGTGTCAAAACTCGTGTGGGTCGCTCCAAATACGCGGAAATCAGTGTAAGATCTTCAAGAATGGAAATGGAAGAATAAGTGAGCAAGTGGGACCAGTAGCAGCATCAAATCAGCAGTCCATCGAGATAAAAAATGATCGACTCGTCGAGTCTTATAGTGGACTCGTCGAGTACCAGCGCGCCTTCTCAGAATATGTAGAAATACAAGGCGACTCGGCGAGTCAGCTTAGTGCACTCGTCGAGTAGGCCACTGAACGAAAAAACTTGGTATTTTGCAACTGTTTTAGCTTCCAAAAACTTCTTTAACCCTTCCTCACATTTGGACTCAATTGCTCATACCCCCTAGGACCGGACTCGACACTTTGACGTTAAAAACTCGCTTCCTTGACTCGCTCTTACTCTAGAAAACATCCATGCTTTACATCTCTAAACCATCCTAAATAAGCAAGCAAAATTCAATCCTGAAAAATACTAAAGCAAACAACCATTAAACATAACAAAATCTCAAAGCATATATAAAAAAAATAAATAAATAAATAAAAAAAACAAAACAAAACAAATTAAAATTGTTTGATTAAAAACACAAAAACATCAATCTTCATCTTCCTCATCATCATTAGCGGCTCCACTTCCCCCGGCTCCGCTTCGTCTAGCAGCAATCCTCTCATCCCAAGACGGAATGAATGGGTAATTCCCACCATCAATATGTGGGATATTGAAGTGGTCAAAAAGTCGAATGTGAGATTGGTTGCTAAAATTCAGCCCCCTCGCCAATTGATCCTGCATCCGCCTCATCTCTACATTGTACCAATCCATTGGTACATCTTCATTTTCGACCGGAATCACTGGCGGCTCGTCCTCCACATCCCGTTCTCTTCTCGATCTCACCCGCCTTCCCGGTGCATCGGGACCAACAACGGGGTCATCATTTGGGATGGCATAATGGCCACCACCATAGTCTTCGATTATCCGTGCTCGTCGGAAAAGAATGGGATTAAACGGGGGCGTCGGAATCATTGTCATGAAGTTCCAGGCTCCGCGGTTCATTAACCCGAATGAATTCGCCAATCGAGTGACAAACATTCCTCCATTGATACGGGAGGTTTTGCGATCTTTGACCGCACCCTCCGAAAGGTATGAAGCAATACACCATGGAATGTTGCAAAAGACGTCGGGTGTTATTATGCTCCATAAGTAGAAAACATCAAGGTTGGAGACCTTGTCATCGTCTTTCCTTTGGTTGATGGTGGAGGAAATAAGGCGGTGAATGAGGCGGTGAGTCGGGGATCGGATGCTCCCTTCTTGTGCAGACTTTGGGATGTAGACTTTGTTTCCTATGGTATTCCACCAACCCGTGCTCGTGACTCCATCGGGGAACGCCATATGAGTGTTTGCCAAGAAAGCCCGAAAGATGTTTGTTGTCACTAAGGGTTGATCATAGATCCCTAGTCGGCAGGCAAGGTCCACCACCGAGCATTGACGATACTCGCCCCCAAGACAAAAAGTAAAGCTCGTCGGGTGATACACATCCACTCCCCCGGTGAAAGACACCGTGGAAAAGAATTCTAAACATAGTTCCAAATAAACCGGTTCTTGAGTACGAAAGACCCGGCTCCACCCATCACACACCATACTGTCGCCTTCATGTTGGAACTCCTTCAAAAGGTAAGGAGCTAGTTCTTCTTCATAGCTAACACTCTGCAGCCATTCCCAATCAATTCTGTTCGGTACATACACCTCCTTCTTCTTAATGTCGGAGAGCTTTTTCTTCCACTCCCCCATGGGGACTTCATCGATGTTAGCCATAGTGATAGCTAACTCTTCTTCGGAATCGGTTTCGTGCTCGAAAATATGCTCTTTTTCTTCCTCGGTGTCGTACTCGGTACCTTCGTGAATTGGTTCTTCAATTGTTAATGAGGCACTGGATGCTCCTGATTTGCAGCCTTTCTTCTTGCTGAAAACGGATTTCAAGTTCTTGAGTGGTGAGTTCTTTGAAGTTGCGGTTTCTCCTACGGCTTTTCCCTTGCTTCTCTTTAGTGCGGATTCCGGGTCTTCCAAAGGTGGTACTAGAGGTGTGTCCGATCCTCGGGTCATGAAACAGCTAAAAAAAAACGAAACAAAAGAAACGAAACGTGTAAAAGGAATAAAAACGAAATAAAAAATAAAGACTAAAACAGCGATGGACTCGCCGAGTCTGCTCGAATGCACTCGGCGAGTTCAAGGCAAAAACAGAGAATAAAAATTTCTTGTTATTCTAAAAACGAAATTTTATTAAAACTAAATCTACTTACTGATTTGCTTTGTAAATAACTTTGTGTAAGATAAATCCCACACAAATGATCGATTAAACTAGATTTTACTATTAATTTTAGAACCGTTCCCCGGCAACGGCGCCAAAAACTTGATGTGTGTGAAACCCACTAGTTTTAAACCTACTTTTAATTATCAAATAACACACAAAAGGCAGTGAACCTATCAATTGTGGTATAGTTCAAGCAAGTAGGGTATCGAACACAGGGAACGGCAAATTAAATACTAAAACCTAATTTATCTAATTTAACTAATAAGTAGGGGTTTTCTCTAGTTTTACAAGACTAGAAACTTACTAATGATTACTTGTTAAGCTAGAAAACAAAGACTTTGACTAGATTTAATAACGGAGAAGTACTTCTATTTAGTTCAACTTAATTGATCCTATGGTTGATTTCAAGGTAAAAGTGCAATGGATTAATTCTTTTGCTAGTTACCGATTCAATTGATTAATTCCGTATTCACTTCATTAATCCTTAGCAAATAAATCAATTTGAACAATGGCCAGTTGTCTATTTCAATTAAATTTACTAGATATAATATTCGGGTTAAGTTAGACTTGCAGTAGCTAATTAATTTATCTTTTAATTAACTTCTTGTTTAATAGTCATCTCACAAGCTTGCACATAAATTTACTTGATTTTCTTATTAATCCTAGTTTCATATTCATTACACTAGACATATGACAAAAAGTGTTCACTAAGCATATGAGATTGATAACTAATAGATGTTCATGCTAATTAATTATCTCCCTATTAACAGAAAATCAATTATCATTCATACACAAGGTTCTTTAGCAAGCTAAAATAACTAAATTAACCAACATAGAATTAATCCTACCAAGAATCAAACCATATTACCAATTTCGTATCCCCAAATAGAAGTTTAAAGAATTTAGCTCATAACTAAGGTAAATAACAGCAAACAAATAAGTTCAAGTTGCTTAATCATGTTGACAAAACAAAAGAAACAAGTAGAATGGAGGAATTATGCCTTAATTATTCCCGGAATTGGATTCTAGCTTCCTTGGTCGACTTCTAGGGTTCTTCTGGCTTTTTATTCGCAGCTAAGCACTTCTGAATCGTCCCAGAACTTCTTTCTCTCGATCTGTGGAACTATCTTTAAATAAGCGGTCCGACTCGTCGAGTCAAGTGGTGACTCGTCGAGTCCCTCTCACATTCTACGTATCGCGATAACTATCTGGGATCCCGAGTCATTATCCTTCTGATTCCTCGACCGGACTCGTCGAGTAGCTATCTGACTCGACGAGTAGAAGCTTCTTTTCCAGTGTTTTCCTTCTTCATTCCACTCTCAATCTTCTAACCGCTTCTCTTGCTTCCTTTTGCTCCCGAGCTTCATCTTTGGACTGAAAAACATAATTTAACACTTTTAAGTACCTTTTGTCCATAATATGTGATAATTTAGCTAATCTATGAATAAAAAACTATACTAAATACACACTAAATATGCACACATCAAAATACCCCACACTTGTCTTTTGCTTGCCCTCAAGCAAAACTGAATTTTAATACATTAGAACTATGTATAACAACTCCAATCTAACCCAACCATTATGCCAAGACCGCAACGCATGCATTTGTGTCTAAAATTTTTCCTAAAGAACCCCCCATATTCCAAATACTCACAATCCTCATAAACATTCACCCACTCACCCCGAACTATGCTCATTTTATGCAACCCTCCGAATCCATCCGCAGAAAACCTCTTTACCCTCAAGGTATTTTTAATCGAGCAACCCAAGCATACATATTCTAGAAAATTACAATTTTTCGATACCACTATGGAATTCTTTGAATTCTTCACTTTCTTGATAATTTGATCTTTGATCTCTTTGAATTCACCAACTTGTATTGACTTTTGGCATCTTCAACTTTTCTGGATTTCTTGGAATTTTTGATCTTTTGATTTTCACTTCATTTGCTCCAAAATTCTTACAACTTTTCTTGTAATTCTCTTCTCTTTTTTTTACATGTATACCTCACTTTTTCTTTCACTCAAAACCTACATGCTTAAGCAGGGGCGCTCAACTTCAACCCTTATTGGCTAATGATAAAAACTTTCCTGGATACATTTCAGGTTTAGGCTGCTAAACATATTGCATCCCTCAGGCTGAGCAAGGTCGTGTTTTTGTCTCATGATTTCACTGGAATAAGGAAGCCACAAATGCACTAGAACGTGTATAGGCTCAACTAAACATTTGGGTCTTCATGCAATTATTAACACAATTCTAACATGGAATCCTAATTTTTACCAAAAATTTCTAATTAAATCCTAAATAATACTTTTGGTATGCAAAATTTTTTAAAATTGACTATTATGTAACCAACCCCTACCCCACACTTATATGATGCAATGCCCTCATTGCATATTATGCATAAAAAAACAAAAAAAAACAAAGAGGGAATTGGAACAAACTCCCCTGGGATAGCAGTCGATAGGCTGATCATATCCATTTTAAGCTCCAACTTCAATCAACTTTAGACATGGTAACATCTCATCCATGCCTTGGGTGTCAAAACTCGTGTGGGTCGCTCCAAATACGCGGAAATCAGTGTAAGATCTTCAAGAATGGAAATGGAAGAATAAGTGAGCAAGTGGGACCAATAGCAGCATCAAATCAGCAGTCCATCGAGATAAAAAATGATCGACTCGTCGAGTCTTATAGTGGACTCGTCGAGTACCAGCGCGCCTTCTCAGAATATGTAGAAATACAAGGCGACTCGGCGAGTCAGCTTAGTGCACTCGTCGAGTAGGCCACTGAACGAAAAAACTTGGTATTTTGCAACTGTTTTAGCTTCCAAAAACTTCTTTAACCCTTCCTCACATTTGGACTCAATTGCTCATACCCCCTAGGACCGGACTCGACACTTTGACGTTAAAAACTCGCTTCCTTGACTCGCTCTTACTCTAGAAAACATCCATGCTTTACATCTCTA
The DNA here is from genome assembly GCF_002870075.4 of Lactuca sativa. Classification (NCBI taxonomy): domain Eukaryota; kingdom Viridiplantae; phylum Streptophyta; class Magnoliopsida; order Asterales; family Asteraceae; genus Lactuca; species Lactuca sativa. The sequence goes on along the minus strand of NC_056627.2, from coordinate 370,256,365 downwards.
AACCATCCTAAATAAGCAAGCAAAATTCAATCCTGAAAAATACTAAAGCAAACAACCATTAAACATAACAAAATCTCAAAGCATATATAAAAAAATAAATAAATAAATAAATAAATAAAAACAAAACAAATTAAAATTGTTTGATTAAAAACACAAAAACATCAATCTTCATCTTCCTCATCATCATTAGCGGCTCCACTTCCCCCGGCTCCGCTTCGTCTAGCAGCAATCCTCTCATCCCAAGACGGAATGAATGGGTAATTCCCACCATCAATATGTGGGATATTGAAATGGTCAAAAAGTCGAATGTGAGATTGGTTGCTAAAATTCAGCCCCCTCGCCAATTGATCCTGCATCCGCCTCATCTCTACATTGTACCAATCCATTGGTACATCTTCATTTTCGACCGGAATCACTGGCGGCTCGTCCTCCACATCCCGTTCTCTTCTCGATCTCACCCGCCTTCCCGGTGCATCGGGACCAACAACGGGGTCATCATTTGGGATGGCATAATGGTCACCACCATAGTCTTCGATTATCCGTGCTCGTCGGAAAAGAATGGGATTAAACGGGGGCATCGGAATCATTGTCATGAAGTTCCAGGCTCCGCGGTTCATCAACCCGAATGAATTCGCCAATCGAGTGACAAACATTCCTCCATTGATACGGGAGGTTTTGCGATCTTTGACCGCACCCTCCGAAAGGTATGAAGCAATACACCATGGAATGTTGCAAAAGACGTCGGGTGTTATTATGCTCCATAAGTAGAAAACATCAAGGTTGGAGACCTTGTCATCGTCTTTCCTTTGGTTGATGGTGGAGGAAATAAGGCGGTGAATGAGGCGGTGAGTCGGGGATCGGATGCTCCCTTCTTGTGCAGACTTTGGGATGTAGACTTTGTTTCCTATGGTATTCCACCAACCCGTGCTCGTGACTCCATCGGGGAACGCCATATGAGTGTTTGCCAAGAAAGCCCGAAAGATGTTTGTTGTCACTAAGGGTTGATCATAGATCCCTAGTCGGCAGGCAAGGTCCACCACCGAGCATTGACGATACTCGCCCCCAAGACAAAAAGTAAAGCTCGTCGGGTGATACACATCCACTCCCCCGGTGAAAGACACCGTGGAAAAGAATTCTAAACATAGTTCCAAATAAACCGGTTCTTGAATACGAAAGACCCGACTCCACCCATCACACACCATACTGTCGCCTTCATGTTGGAACTCCTTCAAAAGGTAAGGAGCTAGTTCTTCTTCATAGCTAACACTCTGCAGCCATTCCCAATCAATTCTGTTCGGTACATACACCTCCTTCTTCTTAATGTCGGAGAGCTTTTTCTTCCACTCCCCCATGGGGACTTCATCGATGTTAGCCATAGTGATAGCTAACTCTTCTTCGGAATCGGTTTCGTGCTCGAAAATATGCTCTTTTTCTTCCTCGGTGTCGTACTCGGTACCTTCGTGAATTGGTTCTTCAATTGTTAATGAGGCACTGGATGCTCCTGATTTGCAGCCTTTCTTCTTGCTGAAAACGGATTTCAAGTTCTTGAGTGGTGAGTTCTTTGAAGTTGCGGTTTCTCCTACGGCTTTTCCCTTGCTTCTCTTTAGTGCGGATTCCGGGTCTTCCAAAGGTGGTACTAGAGGTGTGTCCGATCCTCGGGTCATGAAACAGCTAAAAAAAAACGAAACAAAAGAAACGAAACGCGTAAAAGGAATAAAAACGAAATAAAAAATAAAGACTAAAACAGCGATGGACTCGCCGAGTCTGCTCGAATGCACTCGGCGAGTTCAAGGCAAAAACAGAGAATAAAAATTTCTTGTTATTCTAAAAACGAAATTTTATTAAAACTAAATCTACTTACTGATTTGCTTTGTAAATAACTTTGTGTAAGATAAATCCCACACAAATGATCGATTAAACTAGATTTTACTATTAATTTTAGAACCGTTCCCCGGCAACGGCGCCAAAAACTTGATGTGTGTGAAACCCACTAGTTTTAAACCTACTTTTAATTATCAAATAACACACAAAAGGCAGTGAACCTATCAATTGTGGTATAGTTCAAGCAAGTAGGGTATCGAACACAGGGAACGGCAAATTAAATACTAAAACCTAATTTATCTAATTTAACTAATAAGTAGGGGTTTTCTCTAGTTTTACAAGACTAGAAACTTACTAATGATTACTTGTTAAGCTAGAAAACAAAGACTTTGACTAGATTCAATAACGGAGAAGTACTTCTATTTAGTTCAACTTAATTGATCCTATGGTTGATTTCAAGGTAAAAGTGCAATGGATTAATTCTTTTGCTAGTTACCGATTCAATTGATTAATTCCGTATTCACTTCATTAATCCTTAGCAAATAAATCAATTTGAACAATGGCCAGTTGTCTATTTCAATTAAATTTACTAGATATAATATTCGGGTTAAGTTAGACTTGCAGTAGCTAATTAATTTATCTTTTAATTAACTTCTTGTTTAATAGTCATCTCACAAGCTTGCACATAAATTTACTTGATTTTCTTATTAATCCTAGTTTCATATTCATTACACTAGACATATGACAAAAAGTGTTCACTAAGCATATGAGATTGATAACTAATAGATGTTCATGCTAATTAATTATCTCCCTATTAACAGAAAATCAATTATCATTCATACACAAGGTTCTTTAGCAAGCTAAAATAACTAAATTAACCAACATAGAATTAATCCTACCAAGAATCAAACCATATTACCAATTTCGTATCCCCAAATAGAAGTTTAAAGAATTTAGCTCATAACTAAGGTAAATAACAGCAAACAAATAAGTTCAAGTTGCTTAATCATGTTGACAAAACAAAAGAAACAAGTAGAATGGAGGAATTATGCCTTAATTATTCCCGGAATTGGATTCTAGCTTCCTTGGTCGACTTCTAGGGTTCTTCTGGCTTCTTATTCGCAGCTAAGCACTTCTGAATCGTCCCAGAACTTCTTTCTCTCGATCTGTGGAACTATCTTTAAATAAGCGGTCCGACTCGTCGAGTCAAGTGGTGACTCGTCGAGTCCCTCTCACATTCTACGTATCGCGATAACTATCTGGGATCCCGAGTCATTATCCTTCTGATTCCTCGACCGGACTCGTCGAGTAGCTATCTGACTCGACGAGTAGAAGCTTCTTTTCCAGTGTTTTCCTTCTTCATTCCACTCTCAATCTTCTAACCGCTTCTCTTGCTTCCTTTTGCTCCCGAGCTTCATCTTTGGACTGAAAAACATAATTTAACACTTTTAAGTACCTTTTGTCCATAATATGTGATAATTTAGCTAATCTATGAATAAAAAACTATACTAAATACACACTAAATATGCACACATCAAAATACCCCACACTTGTCTTTTGCTTGCCCTCAAGCAAAACTGAATTTTAATACATTAGAACTATGTATAACAACTCCAATCTAACCCAACCATTATGCCAAGACCGCAACGCATGCATTTGTGTCTAAAATTTTTCCTAAAGAACCCCCCATATTCCAAATACTCACAATCCTCATAAACATTCACCCACTCACCCCGAACTATGCTCATTTTATGCAACCCTCCGAATCCATCCGCAGAAAACCTCTTTACCCTCAAGGTATTTTTAATCGAGCAACCCAAGCATACATATTCTAGAAAATTACAATTTTTCGATACCACTATGGAATTCTTTGAATTCTTCACTTTCTTGATAATTTGATCTTTGATCTCTTTGAATTCACCAACTTGTATTGACTTTTGGCATCTTCAACTTTTCTGGATTTCTTGGAATTTTTGATCTTTTGATTTTCACTTCATTTGCTCCAAAATTCTTACAACTTTTCTTGTAATTCTCTTCTCTTTTTTTTACATGTATACCTCACTTTTTCTTTCACTCAAAACCTACATGCTTAAGCAGGGGCGCTCAACTTCAACCCTTATTGGCTAATGATAAAAACTTTCCTGGATACATTTCAGGTTTAGGCTGCTAAACATATTGCATCCCTCAGGCTGAGCAAGGTCGTGTTTTTGTCTCATGATTTCACTGGAATAAGGAAGCCACAAATGCACTAGAACGTGTATAGGCTCAACTAAACATTTGGGTCTTCATGCAATTATTAACACAATTCTAACATGGAATCCTAATTTTTACCAAAAATTTCTAATTAAATCCTAAATAATACTTTTGGTATGCAAAATTTTTTAAAATTGACTATTATGTAACCAACCCCTACCCCACACTTATATGATGCAATGCCCTCATTGCATATTATGCATAAAAAAACAAAAAAAAACAAAGAGGGAATTGGAACAAACTCCCCTGGGATAGCAGTCGATAGGCTGATCATATCCATTTTAAGCTCCAACTTCAATCAACTTTAGACATGGTAACATCTCATCCATGCCTTGGGTGTCAAAACTCGTGTGGGTCGCTCCAAATACGCGGAAATCAGTGTAAGATCTTCAAGAATGGAAATGGAAGAATAAGTGAGCAAGTGGGACCAATAGCAGCATCAAATCAGCAGTCCATCGAGATAAAAAATGATCGACTCGTCGAGTCTTATAGTGGACTCGTCGAGTACCAGCGCGCCTTCTCAGAATATGTAGAAATACAAGGCGACTCGGCGAGTCAGCTTAGTGCACTCGTCGAGTAGGCCACTGAACGAAAAAACTTGGTATTTTGCAACTGTTTTAGCTTCCAAAAACTTCTTTAACCCTTCCTCACATTTGGACTCAATTGCTCATACCCCCTAGGACCGGACTCGACACTTTGACGTTAAAAACTCGCTTCCTTGACTCGCTCTTACTCTAGAAAACATCCATGCTTTACATCTCTAAACCATCCTAAATAAGCAAGCAAAATTCAATCCTGAAAAATACTAAAGCAAACAACCATTAAACATAACAAAATCTCAAAGCATATATAAAAAAATAAATAAATAAATAAATAAATAAAAACAAAACAAATTAAAATTGTTTGATTAAAAACACAAAAACATCAATCTTCATCTTCCTCATCATCATTAGCGGCTCCACTTCCCCCGGCTCCGCTTCGTCTAGCAGCAATCCTCTCATCCCAAGACGGAATGAATGGGTAATTCCCACCATCAATATGTGGGATATTGAAATGGTCAAAAAGTCGAATGTGAGATTGGTTGCTAAAATTCAGCCCCCTCGCCAATTGATCCTGCATCCGCCTCATCTCTACATTGTACCAATCCATTGGTACATCTTCATTTTCGACCGGAATCACTGGCGGCTCGTCCTCCACATCCCGTTCTCTTCTCGATCTCACCCGCCTTCCCGGTGCATCGGGACCAACAACGGGGTCATCATTTGGGATGGCATAATGGCCACCACCATAGTCTTCGATTATCCGTGCTCGTCGGAAAAGAATGGGATTAAACGGGGGCGTCGGAATCATTGTCATGAAGTTCCAGGCTCCGCGGTTCATCAACCCGAATGAATTCGCCAATCGAGTGACAAACATTCCTCCATTGATACGGGAGGTTTTGCGATCTTTGACCGCACCCTCCGAAAGGTATGAAGCAATACACCATGGAATGTTGCAAAAGACGTCGGGTGTTATTATGCTCCATAAGTAGAAAACATCAAGGTTGGAGACCTTGTCATCGTCTTTCCTTTGGTTGATGGTGGAGGAAATAAGGCGGTGAATGAGGCGGTGAGTCGGGGATCGGATGCTCCCTTCTTGTGCAGACTTTGGGATGTAGACTTTGTTTCCTATGGTATTCCACCAACCCGTGCTCGTGACTCCATCGGGGAACGCCATATGAGTGTTTGCCAAGAAAGCCCGAAAGATGTTTGTTGTCACTAAGGGTTGATCATAGATCCCTAGTCGGCAGGCAAGGTCCACCACCGAGCATTGACGATACTCGCCCCCAAGACAAAAAGTAAAGCTCGTCGGGTGATACACATCCACTCCCCCGGTGAAAGACACCGTGGAAAAGAATTCTAAACATAGTTCCAAATAAACCGGTTCTTGAATACGAAAGACCCGGCTCCACCCATCACACACCATACTGTCGCCTTCATGTTGGAACTCCTTCAAAAGGTAAGGAGCTAGTTCTTCTTCATAGCTAACACTCTGCAGCCATTCCCAATCAATTCTGTTCGGTACATACACCTCCTTCTTCTTAATGTCGGAGAGCTTTTTCTTCCACTCCCCCATGGGGACTTCATCGATGTTAGCCATAGTGATAGCTAACTCTTCTTCGGAATCGGTTTCGTGCTCGAAAATATGCTCTTTTTCTTCCTCGGTGTCGTACTCGGTACCTTCGTGAATTGGTTCTTCAATTGTTAATGAGGCACTGGATGCTCCTGATTTGCAGCCTTTCTTCTTGCTGAAAACGGATTTCAAGTTCTTGAGTGGTGAGTTCTTTGAAGTTGCGGTTTCTCCTACGGCTTTTCCCTTGCTTCTCTTTAGTGCGGATTCCGGGTCTTCCAAAGGTGGTACTAGAGGTGTGTCCGATCCTCGGGTCATGAAACAGCTAAAAAAAAACGAAACAAAAGAAACGAAACGCGTAAAAGGAATAAAAACGAAATAAAAAATAAAGACTAAAACAGCGATGGACTCGCCGAGTCTGCTCGAATGCACTCGGCGAGTTCAAGGCAAAAACAGAGAATGAAAATTTCTTGTTATTCTAAAAACGTAATTTTATTAAAACTAAATCTACTTACTGATTTGCTTTGTAAATAACTTTGTGTAAGATAAATCCCACACAAATGATCGATTAAACTAGATTTTACTATTAATTTTAGAACCGTTCCCCGGCAACGGCGCCAAAAACTTGATGTGTGTGAAACCCACTAGTTTTAAACCTACTTTTAATTATCAAATAACACACAAAAGGCAGTGAACCTATCAATTGTGGTATAGTTCAAGCAAGTAGGGTATCGAACACAGGGAACGGCAAATTAAATACTAAAACCTAATTTATCTAATTTAACTAATAAGTAGGGGTTTTCTCTAGTTTTACAAGACTAGAAACTTACTAATGATTACTTGTTAAGCTAGAAAACAAAGACTTTGACTAGATTCAATAACGGAGAAGTACTTCTATTTAGTTCAACTTAATTGATCCTATGGTTGATTTCAAGGTAAAAGTGCAATGGATTAATTCTTTTGCTAGTTACCGATTCAATTGATTAATTCCGTATTCACTTCATTAATCCTTAGCAAATAAATCAATTTGAACAATGGCCAGTTGTCTATTTCAATTAAATTTACTAGATATAATATTCGGGTTAAGTTAGACTTGCAGTAGCTAATTAATTTATCTTTTAATTAACTTCTTGTTTAATAGTCATCTCACAAGCTTGCACATAAATTTACTTGATTTTCTTATTAATCCTAGTTTCATATTCATTACACTAGACATATGACAAAAAGTGTTCACTAAGCATATGAGATTGATAACTAATAGATGTTCATGCTAATTAATTATCTCCCTATTAACAGAAAATCAATTATCATTCATACACAAGGTTCTTTAGCAAGCTAAAATAACTAAATTAACCAACATAGAATTAATCCTACCAAGAATCAAACCATATTACCAATTTCGTATCCCCAAATAGAAGTTTAAAGAATTTAGCTCATAACTAAGGTAAATAACAGCAAACAAATAAGTTCAAGTTGCTTAATCATGTTGACAAAACAAAAGAAACAAGTAGAATGGAGGAATTATGCCTTAATTATTCCCGGAATTGGATTCTAGCTTCCTTGGTCGACTTCTAGGGTTCTTCTGGCTTCTTATTCGCAGCTAAGCACTTCTGAATCGTCCCAGAACTTCTTTCTCTCGATCTGTGGAACTATCTTTAAATAAGCGGTCCGACTCGTCGAGTCAAGTGGTGACTCGTCGAGTCCCTCTCACATTCTACGTATCGCGATAACTATCTGGGATCCCGAGTCATTATCCTTCTGATTCCTCGACCGGACTCGTCGAGTAGCTATCTGACTCGACGAGTAGAAGCTTCTTTTCCAGTGTTTTCCTTCTTCATTCCACTCTCAATCTTCTAACCGCTTCTCTTGCTTCCTTTTGCTCCCGAGCTTCATCTTTGGACTGAAAAACATAATTTAACACTTTTAAGTACCTTTTGTCCATAATATGTGATAATTTAGCTAATCTATGAATAAAAAACTATACTAAATACACACTAAATATGCACACATCAAAATACCCCACACTTGTCTTTTGCTTGCCCTCAAGCAAAACTGAATTTTAATACATTAGAACTATGTATAACAACTCCAATCTAACCCAACCATTATGCCAAGACCGCAACGCATGCATTTGTGTCTAAAATTTTTCCTAAAGAACCCCCCATATTCCAAATACTCACAATCCTCATAAACATTCACCCACTCACCCCGAACTATGCTCATTTTATGCAACCCTCCGAATCCATCCGCAGAAAACCTCTTTACCCTCAAGGTATTTTTAATCGAGCAACCCAAGCATACATATTCTAGAAAATTACAATTTTTCGATACCACTATGGAATTCTTTGAATTCTTCACTTTCTTGATAATTTGATCTTTGATCTCTTTGAATTCACCAACTTGTATTGACTTTTGGCATCTTCAACTTTTCTGGATTTCTTGGAATTTTTGATCTTTTGATTTTCACTTCATTTGCTCCAAAATTCTTACAACTTTTCTTGTAATTCTCTTCTCTTTTTTTTACATGTATACCTCACTTTTTCTTTCACTCAAAACCTACATGCTTAAGCAGGGGCGCTCAACTTCAACCCTTATTGGCTAATGATAAAAACTTTCCTGGATACATTTCAGGTTTAGGCTGCTAAACATATTGCATCCCTCAGGCTGAGCAAGGTCGTGTTTTTGTCTCATGATTTCACTGGAATAAGGAAGCCACAAATGCACTAGAACGTGTATAGGCTCAACTAAACATTTGGGTCTTCATGCAATTATTAACACAATTCTAACATGGAATCCTAATTTTTACCAAAAATTTCTAATTAAATCCTAAATAATACTTTTGGTATGCAAATTTTTTTAAAATTGACTATTATGTAACCAACCCCTACCCCACACTTATATGATGCAATGCCCTCATTGCATATTATGCATAAAAAAACAAAAAAAAACAAAGAGGGAATTGGAACAAACTCCCCTGGGATAGCAGTCGATAGGCTGATCATATCCATTTTAAGCTCCAACTTCAATCAACTTTAGACATGGTAACATCTCATCCATGCCTTGGGTGTCAAAACTCGTGTGGGTCGCTCCAAATACGCGGAAATCAGTGTAAGATCTTCAAGAATGGAAATGGAAGAATAAGTGAGCAAGTGGGACCAGTAGCAGCATCAAATCAGCAGTCCATCGAGATAAAAAATGATCGACTCGTCGAGTCTTATAGTGGACTCGTCGAGTACCAGCGCGCCTTCTCAGAATATGTAGAAATACAAGGCGACTCGGCGAGTCAGCTTAGTGCACTCGTCGAGTAGGCCACTGAACGAAAAAACTTGGTATTTTGCAACTGTTTTAGCTTCCAAAAACTTCTTTAACCCTTCCTCACATTTGGACTCAATTGCTCATACCCCCTAGGACCGGACTCGACACTTTGACGTTAAAAACTCGCTTCCTTGACTCGCTCTTACTCTAGAAAACATCCATGCTTTACATCTCTAAACCATCCTAAATAAGCAAGCAAAATTCAATCCTGAAAAATACTAAAGCAAACAACCATTAAACATAACAAAATCTCAAAGCATATATAAAAAAAATAAATAAATAAATAAAAAAAACAAAACAAAACAAATTAAAATTGTTTGATTAAAAACACAAAAACATCAATCTTCATCTTCCTCATCATCATTAGCGGCTCCACTTCCCCCGGCTCCGCTTCGTCTAGCAGCAATCCTCTCATCCCAAGACGGAATGAATGGGTAATTCCCACCATCAATATGTGGGATATTGAAGTGGTCAAAAAGTCGAATGTGAGATTGGTTGCTAAAATTCAGCCCCCTCGCCAATTGATCCTGCATCCGCCTCATCTCTACATTGTACCAATCCATTGGTACATCTTCATTTTCGACCGGAATCACTGGCGGCTCGTCCTCCACATCCCGTTCTCTTCTCGATCTCACCCGCCTTCCCGGTGCATCGGGACCAACAACGGGGTCATCATTTGGGATGGCATAATGGCCACCACCATAGTCTTCGATTATCCGTGCTCGTCGGAAAAGAATGGGATTAAACGGGGGCGTCGGAATCATTGTCATGAAGTTCCAGGCTCCGCGGTTCATTAACCCGAATGAATTCGCCAATCGAGTGACAAACATTCCTCCATTGATACGGGAGGTTTTGCGATCTTTGACCGCACCCTCCGAAAGGTATGAAGCAATACACCATGGAATGTTGCAAAAGACGTCGGGTGTTATTATGCTCCATAAGTAGAAAACATCAAGGTTGGAGACCTTGTCATCGTCTTTCCTTTGGTTGATGGTGGAGGAAATAAGGCGGTGAATGAGGCGGTGAGTCGGGGATCGGATGCTCCCTTCTTGTGCAGACTTTGGGATGTAGACTTTGTGTTCCTATGGTATTCCACCAACCCGTGCTCGTGACTCCATCGGGGAACGCCATATGAGTGTTTAATATATTTATTATAATGTGTGTAAACTTCAACTCTTAACTTGATTAACTTTCAAGATTTTTGAAATTTCACTAATATCTTTTTCTTATATCATATCTTTTTGCCGAACACTTATTAGGCTATATATATTGTAGTTGAAAATGAAAATTACGTAAGAGAAAGATTTATTTGTAATTTATAATAATCTTGGAAGTAAATCAAGTTTGAAGTTAAATTATAAGAACATTAAACAATTAGAATGTATTATATGATACAAAACGACGTAGTATGGTGAGTTTGGGTACCTAAGCTTATATACCCTTAAGGGTATATTCACTTTTCCCATATATATATATATATATATATATATATATATATATATATATATATATATATATATATATATATATATATATATATATATATATTCCGATATTATCCGAAGTGGGGGAGTCAGCGATCTTATCGTCATTACGCCCAGCGTAATCTAAAGTTACGCCCAGCGTAATTCGACCTTCCAACCCCTATAAAAGGAGGTCGAGAGCAACCGAGTTCATTGCTCATTTCTTCCCTTTTTCTTGCGTTTTTGCATCGTTTTTCGTGCAAGAATTATCCCGAAGCCCCGGTATCATTCCCGAGCCCCGAAGCAAGTCCCGAGGTCCCGAAGATCCCGAGAAGTAAAATTCCCGAGCCGAAGCTCTGCCCGCGAGGAGTCCGGTTTTTGTGAAGATTTTCCAGATCTGCCGAAGAATACTACTTCTACAAGCCGTAGTGCTGTCCCGATCATCTTCTGATCAGGTGAGTGTGCAATTACTTTCTTCTAACGCATAATTATGAAGTATTTTATACGAAATACGTGTTATGTGTATAATTTTGTTGTTATATGTGTGAATGTATATTCATTCTCTTCTATCTCATAGATCTGATTTATTTTCTATGAAATACGTGTTATGTGGGTGTGCCTCATCTGTTATGTGGAATATGTATTGAATGAAAATGCTATACAAGTTTTAAACTATGTATAAAAATATATTTTTTTATCTACTAATATGTTGGGTAGAACATGGGTAGATAGTTGGTGTGTAATAAACAGATGAGAGGCCTCGATGTTGTTGTTGTTGATCTAGTTATTCAGCGGAGTATGGATAACGACCACAGACTCTTTCTAGACAGTCCTGTGGAACGCTAGCAGGTTCATAACATGTAGGTGTTGTGAACGATGTGTTCACCGGTGTACTCTATCCCCCTCATGGTTTCCTTTAGGATATCTATTGTTGAGGAAACCCCTTAGCAGTAATGTCTGTCCCGATGAAAATCCTAGATTAGGTCCCTTGAGATAGATGTTGTTTTAGGGACGTAAAGTGAGGATAACAGGAATGGGTAATTGGGATAGTGATTGGTTGGTGAAATTAAATATAATTTATTTATTGTGGGTTGAAAACCCTATATGCTCACCAGGCTCCCAAGCCTGACCCACTCAGTTTTATTTGTATTACAGGAAGTGGCGCAAGGGCGTAAGATGGATGAATCATCAAGTTGTTTTGTTTACAAGTCTGTATATGTATATATTTGTTGAATGACTTGTAATGTTATCGTTTATGCTTTATGGTCTGTATCAAAACATGACATCCTGAAAATGCATCTCTTGATGAAATGCTTTGATAAATATTATTTTATCATGTTTTGTTTTGGGAACAAATTCTGCAACACTTTTAAATCAAAAGGATTTACTCTGAAATTATTTTTAAAAGTATAAATGAAATCGGTCTTTTATGGCCGTGATTTTGGGGATGTCACAGTTGGTATCAGAGCATTAGTTTAAGCGAACTAGGAATTTGTAGGATTTCTAGACTTAAACTTAGAATGCTAAGTGGGATTTTGAGATGTGTGTCTGTTGGATTTTAGACACGAGCACTAGTTTATTTTTAGGAAAGTTGCCTAAAATGCTTTTATGTGCTAAATGTTATATGTTGCCATATATGATATTATTTGTTTGGATCTACGGTTTGTTGCCAACCGGATCTAAAGGTTTATGTGTTTAGGATTCTAAGCGTATGTATACGATATTAGACCTAGCATGTAATCGTTTCGGAGTGATAAGGATGATTTGAAATCTATCGTGAATGAAGATCTAAATTTCACCTTATTCGGTGTGTAGATCAAAAATGGTGAGAACAAGGAGTGGCGTTGGAAACACGGATGAAAACAGGAATCAACCGCCAATGATTGAGCAAGTACCTGTTGTATCAGCAGCACTAGAACCAATAACAATGGCTGGGGTGCAGGCCATGATTCGGGCTATGTTAGCCGAACAAAGGGATGAGATGCGACAGATGTTGCATGATAATAGGGACGAACCTATCATACCTATTGAGGAACCTGAATTGATTCCTAAGCAATCGGAGGAAGGGAACAATAGTCGCATTATGATTCAAGTTGGGACTCAAGGAGAACGAAGGAATGATCCGGAAAGGAGAAACAACAAGGATGGGTGAATGTACAAGAACTTCTTGGGCGCGAAGCCGCCAAGTCTTTCTGGGAGCCCAAAGCCTATTGAGATAATGGATTGGATCTCCGAAATGGAGATGGTATTTGAAAGTTGCGACTGTAGCAAAAAACAGAAGACTGTCTTTGCAGTTAGACAACTGAAGACTGGAGTATTGAGTTGATGGAAGTTGTTGGCAGATACTATGCCACGAGGGGAAGCCCTGAAAATGTCATGGGAGGAGTTCTTGGAACAACTAAGGGTGCAGTATTGTTCAGAGATAGATCTGATTGATCTGAACAATGAGTTCCAAAACTTGAAGAAGGGGAGGATGAGCATAGATGACTATGCTACTGCATTCACTGAGAAATTGAAGTTATTTCCGTACCTAGTGCCAATGGAACTCTCCAAGATTGAGAGGTTTACTAATGGACTGCCTGCCGACTTTGGTCCGACAGTCAAGATGGCAACTACTCTGAAAACGGCTGCTCGTGCAGCTAAGAATGTGGAGGCCCAACAGAAGGAAAAGGGTCTGGAAAGGATAGAAGTTGGTGAAAAGAGGAAGTTCGATGGAACTTCAGGGTCCAATAAGAAAAACAAGTTCTCGAAGTCTGGTTCGAGGGGAAGTGGAGGCGAAGCGAAATGGTGCGACAAATGTAAGAAGAAGCATCATGGAAAATGTGAGGTAGTGGCCACATGCTACAAGTGTGGAAAGCCAGGTCACTATGCCAATGAATGTACCCTCAATAAGAAGGTTTGCTATGGTTGTGGTGAGGAGGGACACATGTCGAGGGACTGCCCGAAAAAGAAGGAGGCAGCTAGACCCAACATTCCGCCAAAGCTGAAGGCGAGAGCATTCCAGATGACACTGGAAGCTGCTAAAGATGAAGTTGATGTCGCTTCAGGTACCTTTCTCGTAAACACATTGCCTGCCCAAATTTTATTTGATTCTGGAGCCAACTACTCCTTTATATCGCATGAATTTGGTAGAAAACTAGCTTTGCCTGTTGTTAGACTAGATAATGCCTTATTAGTCGAAGTTGCTAGTGGCAAGTTTGTACCTGTTAGCCATCGTATGAAAAACATCTTAATTGATCTGAATGGGAATAAGTTCCACGAGGAATTATTGCCTATCGAACTTAATGGTTTCGACATCGTGCTTGGAATGGATTGGCTTAGCGCCAACGATGCTGAGATTTTATGCAAGAAGAAAATAGTGAAAGTGAACCCGCCTGGGAAGGAATCGTTTATGGTGTATGGAGATAAACGCAGAGTAAATTCTGGAATCATTTCTCTAATGAAAGCCAAAAAATGTTTGGCCAAGGGGTGTACATCATACTTAGCATTCGTGATCGATGCTAAGAAGGAAAAGAAGGTGATGCAGAATATTCCCGTTGTGTGTGATTATCCGGAAGTGTTTCCCGAAGATCTTCCTGGATTACCACCTGATCAATAAGTGGAATTCTGTATTGACTTGTTGCCCGGAACAACGCCAATTGCAAAAGCACCTTATCGATTAGCACCGACGGAGATGAAGGAGTTGATGATGCAACTTCAGGAGTTATTGGACAAAGGTTTCATTAGACCTAGTTCATCGCCCTGGGGAGCTCCAATGTTATTCGTAAAGAAGAAAGATGGAAGTATGAGAATGTGCATTGATTACCGAGAGCTGAATAAGGCAACAATAAAGAATAGTTATCCGTTGCCGAGGATTGATGACATGTTCGATCAACTACAAGGTTCAAGTTATTTTTCAAAGATCGACCTAAGGTCAGGATATCATCAACTGAAAGTAAGAGAGCAGGATATAGAGAAGACTGCATTCAGAACCCGATATGGACACTATGAGTTTTTGGTTATGTCGTTTGGACTAACCAATGCTCCAGTAGCATTCATGGATTTAATGAACAGAGTTTGTAATCCGTTCCTAGATAAATCTGTGATAGTGTTCATATATGACATTGACATTCTGATTTATTCGAAAAGCCAAGAGGAGCATGGCAGACTCTTGCGAGAAGTGTTAGAAGTCTTGAAGAAGGAGAAGTTGTATGCTAAGTTCTCCAAATGTGATTTTTGGATTCGTGAAGTCCAATTCTTGGGTCACGTGGTCAACCAAGAAGGGATAATGGTTGATCCAGCGAAGATCGAAGCTGTGATGAAATGGGAACAACCGAAAAGTCCCACGGAGATCTGAAGCTTTTTGGGATTAGCCGGATATTACCAAAGGTTTATCCAAGGCTTTTCTTTGATCGCTACTCCATTGACAGATTTGACCCACAAAGGAGCTACTTATGCTTGGAATGATAAGCATAAAGAAGCATTCGAGAAGCTAAAGAAGAAACTATGCGAGGCACCGATACTTTCTCTACCCGATGGAGTTGAAGACTTCGCTGTTTATAGCGATGCGTCTGGGTTTGAATTGGGTTTTGTTTTGACCCAAAAAGAAAAGGTGATAGCATATGCATCTCAACAGCTGAAAGAGCATGAAAAGAACTAGCCGACTCATGATTTGGAGTTGGCAGCGGTAGTTTTCGCTCTGAAGATATGGAGGCATTACCTTTATCGCACAAAGTGCAAACTTTTCACTGATCATAAGAGTCTCCAATATCTCTTTAATCAGAAGGAATTGAATATGAGGCAACGACGCTGGATGGAATTACTTAAGGACTACGATTGCGAGATACTTTACCACCCCGGTAAGGCTAATGTTGTTGTTGATGCTCTCAGTCGGAAAGTCAATCTTGAAAGGAAAAGGCCAAGAGCGTTGAGAATTAAAGTTGTCTCGACCATTGTGGAAAGTATAAAGAAAGCTCAAGAGGAAGCTTCTGAAAAGAATGACCAAAAGGAGGAACGTTTGGGCAAAACGTTGGTGTTCGGTGTAAACAGTCATGGACTGAAGGTGTTCCAAGATCGAATTTGGATACCTAAGACAGGAGGAATCAGAGATCTTCTGATGGAAGAAGCTCACAGAACCATGTACTCGATTCATCCCGGTAGCACAAAAATGTATAGGGACCTAAAACCCTAGTACTGGTGGCCGACGATGAAGCTTGATGTTGCAAAGTATGTGGCTGAGTGTGTGACTTGTGTGAGAGTAAAGACATAACATCAGAAACCGTACGGGAGTTTAGAACCATTGTCTGTGCCTATGGTTAACTGGGAAGACATTGCTATGGATTTTGTCACTAAACTGCCCAGAACAAAGAATGGTCACGACATGATTTGGGTGGTCGTTGATCGATTCACTAAGAGTGTGCATTTCATAGAAGCCAAGGAGAAATGGTCTATGGAGAAGCTTGCAAATTCTTACGTGAAGGAAATTGTGAGGCTTCACGGTGTTCCGTTAACGATTGTATCGGATTGTGATAGTCGTTTCACCTCAAGGTTTTGGAAAAGTGTACAAGAGGAATTGGGTACCAAGTTGTGTTTAAGTACAGCTTACCATCCGCAGACTGATGGTCAGAGCGAACGAACGATACAAACACTTGAAGATATGCTAAAAGCATGTACCTTTGAATTCCTAGGTAATTGGGATGAACATTTACATTTGGTAGAATTTTCCTACAATAATAGTTTCCACTCGAGCATTAAGATGGCACCTTACCAAGCTTTGTATGGACAGAAGTGTCGTACGCCGTCTTGTTGGCTTGAGGCTGGGGAAAAGTAGTTTATGGGACCGGAGATGATTCATCAAACTGCTGAAAAGTTGAAAATAATTAGGGAAATAATGTTAGCAGCTCAGGATCGTCAAAAGAGCTATGCTGACAAAAAGCGAAGACCGATGACTTTTGAAGTTGGGGATTCGGTTTTGCTTAAAGTCTCGCCGTGGAAGGGACTTATAAGATTTGGTAAAAGGGGAAAGTTAAGTCCAAGGTTTATTGGACCGTTTAAAGTTCTTCAGAGGGTTGGGAACCAAGCTTACAAGCTCGAATTACCCAAAGAACTGAATGGAATTCACAACACTTTTCATTTGTGTTATTTGAGGAAGTTCACGGGAGAAGTTCCTGATATAATTCCAATTTCTGAATTGAGAATTGATGAGAACAAAAGGTTGATTGAAGAACCAGTGGCAATTGTTGACCGAAAGACTAAGAAGTTGTGACGCAAGATGGTCGAGTTAGTGCTTGTCCGATGGAAACACACGAACGGGCCGAATCTCACCTGGGAGACGGAGAGTGACATGATGGGTCGCTATCCGCATTTGTTTGTTGATGTGTGATTCCGGGGACGGAATCATTCTAAGGTGGAGAGAATTGTAACGCCCGCGTTTCCAGGCTAGGCATTATCATTGATGTAATAGTCTAGGTTAACCCTTCTAACTCTTTTTGAAGTATTAATGATGAAATATTTGAGTATTATGTGAATTATGTGAATTATGTGTTTATTTTCTTAATTATTATAATTTAATGAATTAAGAATAAAATAAACGTCAAATTTGACGTGTGGGATAATCCCAATATCTTTGCATAAAGATGTAGTGGTAGAAACAAGGATTTCGACCGAAATCCAAGTTATAATTATGACATGTCGAAGTTTCGCGATAGAACCGATAACGGTGAATGACGTAAAAAGTGAAATTTATGTTAGAGTGATATTTAGCCTTAGTGATCTAAACGAAAGTCATAGAGTTCGTTAAACCGAGAGCGTGCATAAAAAGAACGCCCAAATCTGACTTCGTATGAGGAAGTTATGATTTTTCGAAGTTTCGACTTAGCAGTATGCAGCCCGAATACTCGATTTGAGATCGAGCGGTTTTTAGCCAAAACAATCTAAATGAGGATCGAAGGTCTCATTAATAGGAGTAAAACGATAAAAAGATAGGCGAAAACGGACGTCGGATGAAGAAGTTATGAATTTATAACGGAATTTTCCTGTCCCGGGCTACTATAAATAAATAATAAAAATAAAATCAAAATTAGCCGACGGATTCTAAACGAAAGATGTAGATCGTAGTCTCACCTACGCGTGGATATAAAGAACGTCAAAAACGGAGTTCGTATGAGGAAGATATGAATTTTTGAAGTTTATTAAATATTTTCGATATTTTATTTATATATATATTTCGATATTATCCGAAGGGGGGGGGGGGGGGGAGTCCGCGATCTTATCGTCATTACACCCAGCGTAATCTCAAGTTACGCCCAGCGTAATTCGACCTTCCAGCCCCTATAAAAGGAGGTCGAGAGCAACCGAGTTCATTGCTCATTTCTTCCCTTTTTCTCGCGTTTTTGCATCGTTTTTCGTGCAAGAATTATCCCGAAGCCCCGGTATCATTCCCGAGCCCCGAAGCAAGTCCCGAGGTCCCGAAGATCCCGAGAAGCAAGATTCCCGAGCCGAAGCTCTGCCCGCGAGGAGTCCGGTTTTTGTGAAGATCTTCCAGATCTACCGATGAATACTACTTCTACAAGCCGTAGTGCTGTCCGATCATCTTCTGATCAGGTGAGTGTGTAGTTATTTTCTTCTAACGCATAATTATGAAGTATTTTATACGAAATACGTGTTATGTGTATAATTTTATTGTTATATGTGTGAATGTATATTCATTCTCTTCTATCTCATAGATATGATTTATTTTCTATGAAATACGTGTTATGTGGGTGTGCCTCATCTATTATGTGGAATATGTATTGAATGAAAATGCTATACAGGTTTTAAACTATGTATAAAAATATATATTTTTATCTACTAATATGTTGGGTAGAACATGGGTAGATAGTTGGTGTGTAATAAACAGATGAGAGGCCTCGATGTTGTTGTTGTTGATCTAGTTATTCAGCGGAGTATGGATAACGACCACAGACTCTTTCTATACAGTCCTGTGGAACGCTAGCAGGTTCATAACCTGTAGGTGTTGTGAACGTTGTGTTCACCGGTGTACTCTATCCCCCTCATGGTTGCCTTTAGGATATCTATTGTTGAGGAAACCCCTTAGCAGTAATGTCTGTCCCGATGAAAATCCTAGATTAGGTCCCTTGAGATAGATGTTGTTTTAGGGACGTAAAGTGAGGATAACAGGAATGGGTAATTGGGATAGTGATTGGTTGGTGAAATTAAATATAATTTATTTATTGTGGGTTGAAAACCCTATATGCTCACCAGGCTCCCAAGCCTGACCCACTCAGTTTTATTTGTATTACAGGAAGTGGCGCAAGGGGCGTAAGATGGATGAATCATCGAGTTGTTTTGTTTACAAGTCTATATATGTATATATTTGTTGAATGACTTGTAATGTTATCGTTTATGCTTTATGGTCTGTATCGGAACATGACATCTCGAGTTTTGATTATATAATGAAAATGCATCTCTTGATGAAATGCTTTGATAAATATTATTTTATCATGTTTTGTTTTGAGAACAAATTCCGCAACACTTTTAAATCAAAAGGATTTACTCTGAAATTATTTTAAAAAGCATAAATGAAATCGGTCTTTTCTGGCTGTGATTTTGGGGATGTCACAAAATCAAATGCTTGTACTCTAATGCAATCAACGTCGTACCCCACACTTATTTGATGCAATGTCCCCATTGCATGCTATGTAAAAAATAAAAGTAAAGAGGGAGAAAAATGAACAGATACCCCTGGGATAGAAGTTGCAAGGTCGATCGTGTTGCTTGTGTGTAGAATAACTTGCGAATATATGTAAATATGGAAGTGGGAGACTGCAATGAAGCATGTATTTAAGACTTGGACATTTTGTACTTCATTAGGTGTAGGAAAAAAACTCGAAATCTGAATTTGCGGCAGTCACCACGGCGTGGTAGGGAGACCACGTCGTTTTATGTGATGGATAAATAAATGTGTTTTTTGTAACGACGCCACATCGTGGTGATTGTGACCACGTCGTGGTGTATGAAAAATGCGTAAATAAGGCATTCCAACAGTAGAATTCTTCAATAACTTGGTCATTAATGATGATATGAACTTTTGAAAATGTGACTCTTCAGTTCATGTGATCAATGCTCAAAGTCGTCTCTCTCGCCACATTCCTAACCCCTTACTTAAATTCATCAAAGTCTCTTGGAATATACTCCTCTATTCAAACTCGAACTTTTGGGAAATCTAGAGACAAGAAACGATAATAACAAGGAAACAAATAAAAGAAAGTACTTCAATCCTAAAATTACAATCATCCTAGAAAATAAAACAAGCCAAACACAAAAAATAAAAATAACATTGTCTTAAATCCACTCAAACAAATAAAAAGGATAATTCACTCGTCATCATTTCCACCTCCACTTCTGCTGGCTCCTCCATGTTGTTCCTCCCAAATCTCGTCCCATGTCGGGATGTACAACTATGAGACCGGAGACTCACTCGGTCATTGGATGTTCAAGTGTTGCATCATGATATCTAGGTGCATATTGGTGTAATTAACACCTCTTCCCAGATTGTCTTGATAATGCCTCAAGGCAACATTATAAGGATCCATCGGTAACTCATCCTCGGTAGGAATCATGGGGGGTTCTTGTTATGCATAGTTGGGCCTTTGTCTTACTCTCCACCATGATCGATCTCTTGGATTGTCATTCAGAATTGAGAAGTTTCCAAACCCATTGCCAACCACAATATTGGCTCGTTTGTAAAGAAGTGGAATAAAAGGTTTCCCATTTTCCACCGTTAGCATAAAGGCTTCCCGTTTTTGAAGAACCCCAAACGACATAGCCAACCTCATGATCAAAATTCCACCATACAAAGGTGACCCCCAACAATCCTTTCCTGCTTAGTTTGCTATAAAATCATCCACATGCCAAGGAACATCAATAAACACCCTCGGAGAAATGAGGCTCCATAGATAGAAGACATCCAAACTCGGGAATTTGTCCCCTCCTGCCCTTGGTTGATGGTATTTTTAATTAATCGGTGCAAGAAGCGATGGAGGGGAGAACGAATATCACTTTCCAGGGCCGTCCCTAATTGGTACACTCCATTGGATATATTGGGCCAATAGTTGGCTTCCTTAAACTCGTCATATGAAGTGAGACATTGAGTAATAAACTTAATTTATGATTCAATGTGTATTTCGGACAATAAATAGAGCTCCTTCCTCATAGAAAAGTCTACCAAACTTAATTCTCTTCTTTCTCATCCTAAACAGAAAGTGATGTTTTTTATATCATGGACGCCTTTTTTGTTGGGAAAATGCACAGTAGCCAAGAATTCCACACATAATTCCTTGTACGTAGGTTCTTGGATACGGAAAAGGCGTCTCCAAGCCATACAAACAAAGCGGCTTTGGACCCCGTCAAAAGATTTTGTTAGATAAGGTTCAAGTGCTTCCGACAAACCAACCACTTCCATCTAACTCCAATTAATGTATGCGGGAATATACACAATTGGGAAAGAGTACCATGGGAAATCGGGACGACCCCCTTGTGGTTGATTTCGGTGACCCCTACTTTGCATGATCTGCACAAGAAACAAATAACACCATTCCAAACAACCAATTTAGAATTAGGAAGAAAAACAATCAAAATAGGCTGAAATAACAGTGACCACGATGAGGACCACAACATATCGTCGTGGTAGACGAACAATTCGCACAATCAATTCAGAAATCGATCAAATTCCCACTGTTTTAACTCAAATAAGTTTTGGGGTTTACTTAGGCCATAAAAATACGTTTTTAGAGTAAGATTCATGGAAAAATATATCTGAAATCAAGCCCTGATTGAACTAAATTTTGGAACCCTAACTAAACCAATACCCTAAATAAAGGTTCATAGCAGTGAATTCGTGCCATAGATGCAGTAATACTTGATTATTAACTGGTAAAACGTTTAAAAATCATACATTTTCACTTGAGAAAGTCGAAACTGGAAGAAAATCGGAGGATGAACTCGTGGGAGTGCGGGAACGGTGTGAGTGAGGATGAATGTAAAAAAGAAAAGTTAATTTTCTTAGGTTAAAAACCCTAAAATTCGACCGCGGTTGAACAGTCACCACGTCGTGGTGTTTTTTCGAATTTTTTTATGTGTTTTATAAATTCACCACGTCGTGGTAAATAAAATAATTTATTTTGGGAGAAGTTTTCATTATAACGTCCACCCTCTTTCCATGTTTTTCCTCTCAATAAAATCCACAAAGAAATTCATAGGAGTGAAAAATCAAAGCAAAATAAAGCAAATAAAAGAAAAGGAAATAAAAAGGCAAACTCTAAATCACAAGTGGCCTCCTACAAGCACTTCTTTTTGGGGAGTTATAACACCCCGAATTTAGAAGGTCAAGAAAGGAAAGGAAAAACCCCAAGTCAAGAGGTCTACTCGTCAAGTCCAGGGAGGAACTCGACGAGTAGGAGCGAGTTTCGTGTCACGGATTAAGTGGCCAACTCGGCGAGTCGGGGGACTGACTCGGCGAGTCTGGCCTGGGTTGGGAAACCCTAATTTTGGGACTTGGTGCCCTATTTAAGTAGAATATTCTCATTCCTTTAGCCTCTAGACCCCAAACCCTCACCCACGAAACCCTAGTGCCTTCCATGAGTTTGTGAGCCATTGTGAGCATTTTTTAGTGTTGTGAAGCTTGAAGAAGAAGGTGAAGCCTTGGGGATATAAGAAGAGATTAGTAGATCCAGAAACCTCTTGCATTGAAATCTTCCACCTTGATCATTATTCATGTAGATATCTACTTTTTCACTTGTGGGTGTTTTTGGTCCAAGAACCCTAGCATGAGAGGAATGGACGTCCCAAGGGTTATGTTTTAGATGCATCTTTAGAACATGGTTGGTGTGTTACATAACCTGAATGACATTCGATGATAAGCAAAGGTCCCATTTGGGCAAGTGACCGTGTTCTTGTCTTGGTCTTGAGGATCAATAGGGATTTGAAAGTATCCTGAAAAACCATCTAAAAATAGTAATAAAGGTGACCAGATAATCTTTTGTGCATTTAATCAATAAAGGGTAAAGGAAAATGGTCCTTGCAAGTGGCATCGTTTAGCTTGCGATAATCAATGCACACATGCTAACCAGTTACCGTTCTCGTAGGAAGAAGCTCGTTCTCTTCGTTTGTCACCACCATCATGCCTCCTTTTTTAGGTACCATATGCACCAGACTCACTCATCGGCTATCCGATATTGAGTAAATAATATCAGCATCCAAGAGTTTGACTACCTCTTTCTTGACTACTTCTTCCATGTTTAGATTTAATATCCTTTGGCATTGCACCACTGATTTAGCTCCCTCTTCTAAATTGATTTTATGTGAACAATACATCTTTTAGTATCTTTGGATGCTATAACTGCTGTTCTAGCCAAAGATCTTTAATGGTGAACAACAATATGTTTACTATGTAAGTAAAAGTCTCTTGGATCCTGAAACAAGGTACTATCTCCTTGAAAAACTAATATTTGCACTAGTTACAACTTCTACCTAATTAAGATATTATTTTGAAACTCGTACTATACACGTCAAAACTCACTATCTTATTAAGAATGTCATGAGAAAACCAGAAATGTCAGGCAGACTGACTAACCCTTTAAGAATGTCATGAGAAACTCATATTGTACTCTCGCCTTGTTCGAGTCTGTGATGGGAAGACTTTTCGGTTTTGGTTAGATGTTTGGTCGGGTGACAACCCTTTAACTTCTACCTTTCATTGTATTTTTGCCCTTGATTCTTGCAAGGAAGTCAAAATTAATAACAGATTAGATGTAGATGTTTTTACTTCCTCTCTTCGAGATTAACTAGAGGAGGCTTGAAAAAGACGCAATGGAATGATCTTCTGTCCATAATTGCTTTGGTTAGTCTGTCTCCTTCTCCTGATAGACTTGGTTAGTCCTTGGATCCGTCTCATAAGTTTATAGTGTCCTCGACCCATTCTTTTATTGATGTTGGGTATCTTATGTGTGGGGATTTATCTACTCGATGAAATTCTTGGGTTCCTATAAAACTTAATGTCTGGTTGTGGAGAATCAGTCTAGGGAGAATCCCAACGAGAGAAAGACTATCGACTAGAGGTTTGGAGATTGACTTGATTTTATACCTAGTTTGTCATTCTCAATTGGAGAGTATTTTCCATATCTTTATCAATTGTCAGATGCTTAAGGATATTTGGTTGCGACTAATTGGTGGAGTATTGATCTTTGGGGGATCTTACGGTCTTGAGTTTTATCACTCGGGCGGATTCTTTTGTGGGCGCCATCCTAGTCCGCAAGTCCTTTGACGCGGTGGTCATTACAACTTTTTGGTCTTTATGGAGCGCTCGGAATAACTTCGTTTTTTATTCGGTGTTACCCAAGATATCTTCTTTATTTGATGATATTATTAGCATTTTTATTTCTAGGTTTCTAATAGGTGTAAAAAAGCTGAGATCTCGTGGACTACATGGATGTTTGATCCTAATGTAACTTGTATTACTTTGTAATGCTTCCCTAGCTTCTCTCTAGTATTGTTTTTTAATAAAATTATGTCGTTAGAAAAACAAATTAAACTCTAAATGTCTTATTTTAGAATGAATATTGTACTCGTGATGTAATAAATGCCCCTTCTCTATCGATGAGGATAATCTTAAAACGACTCATCTCTAAATATTATTAAAAAAGAACTTTTAATTCTAAACTGAAGAAATCAGAGTCATTGATTGCATTTCAATCTTATATTTTCCACCATTGAATTATTTGCTAACATCATCTTTGTCAATCATTTTACTTTTGTCCACCAAATTTATAAAACGTATATTACGTTTTAAATTAGGAATTTTATTAATGACAATTAAATCTCATCAAAAGTAAAAGTAATTAAATCATGAATTCTAATAATAAAAATTAAATATCACCAAAAATAAAATGAATTAAATTAGGAATTCTATTAATGACAATTAAATCTCACCAAAAATAAAATGAAAAACATACCCCACTGCACCCCTTATTACTAGTACCCCTACACTCTCTCCTCATTTCTTTACATAATCTATCTAACCTAAGTTTTGTACTGGAGAAGAAAATAGGGGAAATAAGAAATAGAATACGTGTGGGTTTCGATCTGTATGGATCAATCTTGTGTTCGATCATCATTGAAGAATTAGGAATGATATAGAGATAAATTTTATTTGGATTCTACTTTAATTTGATTGTAGTTTAGATCGATTTTGGTTAAGTTTTAGATTATGTTTATTTTATTCTATTTCAACTATGAAGTTTCAATCAATAAAACCTTTCGATTTAAGTTTAGATCGATAATGATTACGTTTTCTAAATCTGCTTCGATTTTTCTTCTTATGATCGGTATTGTTGATTTTGATTTTTTAAGTTATAGGTATCTGAGAGCAAAAATATGGACACAATAGCACCACTACCTCTCATCCATTGTTTCGATTTTGAAGATATGCCCACTAGGTAGTGAATTTGTATATGTCAATTTTGTATATTTGTTTAGTCAATGATTTTTTTGTGGCTTATGAAATCGTGAATGGAAGATAACAAATGTCTATAATGCTTTACCCATTTGATCCCTTCCTGGATGTAGAGATGAAATTCAAACGCTTATACCTGTGAGTGATCCACATATCCTACAACTCAGCAAAACCCAGTAGTGATATTTGTTTTGATTTATCGTAAAAAAACATCTTTTTGTAAAAACACAAATTGGGCTCTCAGAAAGGAGTTATTCACCGATCCCTTTTTAATGTTATAAAACATATTTTAGACTCAATAGCAAAGAAAAGACAAAGTTTTAGTATACCATGTAAATTTATTACCTCGATAAACCTTATTGGGAAATGTTTATGATTGATTACTTTTGGTTACTTAGTAGGGTTTTTTTTTGGAAAAATTGTCTTCTAATTAATCTATTACATATTATTCTGTTTTTTCAAATGAGAGATACATAGAACTCAGATTGCTAATTTTCGTTTTGTGTTTTTGGAATACATTTTAGTTGTGAACTTGATGTTATGCAAGTACTTGCGTTGTCTGGGCATGCTGAGAAGTATAATAAGAACCTTGCACAACCTTATTCTTTCGTTTAAGTGGTTTGAATCTTCATATTGAGTTTATTTTTTCAATGATAAATGGGTATACCCTACACTCTTGAAAATATGGTTGAAAACATTGTGAGTATCTAGGTTTTTTCAGCAGTAAGATAAGACATTAGTATAAAAGTTGCAATATAAACCTTTTTTAATTATATAATAATAACTAAACAAAGATATGTGAAAGATTATCTTTATAATTTAAATTGCAATATATAACATAAAAATCGCATTAAATTTTCATTATGTTTCGTTCCATGCCTCACAAACATGTTTCTGGAACGGAATTACTCGTTCTATTATATGGCTTTTATGATTACCTATCATTTCCATTTCTTTGTTGTTTTATTCTTTGCAACCTCACATATCTCAAAAAAAGTAATTCTAAAATCCATCACAAAATAGAAATGTTTTATAAACTCCTATAAGGGAAGAAGAAAGATAAGACTAAATGAGTGTATGGTGTTAATCTAATTATGATGTTCTTTCATCTCTATTTGCATGTTTCTAGCTTGTTCGTAGTATTGTTTATAAAATATTGTTGTTATATTTGAAAGTTCATTTTCTTCTTTTCAACTTTTTTGTGTATATTTTAATCTTTCAAGTTTTTTAGAGTATTTACGGGACCGTTTCTACTTGGGTTTGGGGTGAAGTCGAAAGCCTTAAATCTGGAGGGTAGTTGTATTCAGAACCACTTGAATATTGAAGATTTTTGTTGGCATTAATTTCAATAATCATATGTACCCTAGAAGAGATATAAGAACTATAGTTTATTTTTTTATAACGTTTCTTGTATTTTTGTTAAATGTTCTACAGGTGATGACTACAAGGTATGATCAACCCTATCTATGATCAAGGGTAATTTGGTAAATCTTTAAATATTGCACTTTACTAAAGAGTACAAATGAATATTTTTGACTTTTGGTTCCTTATGAAAGAGGCAAAGGTATAATGGCCCTTTTAATATAAATTGTTTATTTTATTGTTTATTACCTTCTATGTCTACAACATAATTACCACCTTTTGATTATGCTTATTCAATATGTCATAATATTTTGTTTGATCTAAATTTATGATTTTCATTGTCTGGAATTGTAAGTTAGAGACTGTTTTTAGTTTTTTAACGCCATCGATTATTTCAATAAATTTTGAGTTGTAAGTGCTTTAAATGGACAATCGAAGCTTTTGATTATATTTGATAGTGTACTTAAAGGGGGTGTTTTTTTAGATTATTGATTATTATATGGAAACATTTTTTTTAAAATTAATAACATTATCTTTACCATTCAATATGGAAACCATCATTCACGAACCCACTACCATATCATCTTTTCCCTCTCCTTTCCCGTCCATCTTTCCCAACCCACAACACATTAAAACCTTATCTTTTTCAACCCACTCAATTAAAAAAAACAAAAAACTAAGGTATAAGTTTCAAGATACATAGTACAAAAGGAGAGAGAGAGAGAGAGAGAGGGAGAGAGAGAAAGAGAGAGAGAGAGAGAGAGAGAGAGAGGATGAAGTGGGTTAGTGAAGCTACATAAACAACCCACTACTCCTGGCCCACTCAAGTTGGAGTGGTGTCTTGGAGGTACCAATGGTACCTCCCAATTTTACCATGACTCCATCCTCCCTAACCAAAATATATTAATGTGCTTTCATTCTAATGTTTATTAAACGTGGAAAATAACAACATCTGAAAACCGAGTTGCTTCTTTCATTCTTTTCTATACGAATCAAATTTGTAGATTTAATCAGCATGATGGAAGCAACATATGTTTTGCATCCATATTTAATGACAATGAGATTATATAAACAATAAACGATCATTCAGTTATCGTCCATGAACAAAAAAAGCTCAAAGAAGAGTGTGTAAGTATAGAGAAAGGGAGATCGGTGAACTTATTGTTAACGCTATGGAGAAATTGACAAAGAAGGTACTCACTCTATACTATTGTTATCCATTATATAGTATCTTATCTTCTAAAGAATGCTAAAATGTTAATTTTTAGTTTTTTTTTTTAACATTTTGACTATTTTTTATAGTTTCAACCTGACAATTTAGCTGATGATGCTAAAGTCTTTTCAAGTGTTGGAATTGGTTATCGTTTGAATGTATCTTGATGTAAATTTTAAGTAATTATTATTTATAGTCATTATTTTACTTAGAATTTTCTTTCAGGTTTTAGAGACATTGTAGCACATATAATAAGTACTATTAAATGAAAAAAAAAACTTAGCAAAATTAAAACAAAAAAATTGGTGTTGATGTTGTCTATACCATGTAAATCACACTTACAAGAATCAATATCAGTACATATATATGATTAAGATTACAATTTTTAAACAACGTTCTTATCTTCGAAACATTTTGCATGATTAGTTTAAATTAATAATTGTACATTTATGTTATATCAAATATCCACACATACAAAACGTCGATCAAATATTCCAATGTATATATTAATTTTAACTAATCATTATAATTTTGCAAATAAAACATCTATCTTTGTAAATTAATAATTTTTTTGAAAACATTAATTATTTATTAGGATTAGTTTTGCATTTATATGTATTTTTTTTATATGTCCCCCGCGTTATACGCGGGTTATAATCTAGTTGTTTAGGATAATTTAATTTAAGTAGTTTATACTTATACAATCCATTAGAATTTCTTTTAAAAAATGTTTCCAAAATGTTAATCATATGTAGGAGTTTTGAATTTGATTTCTTTTTTAAGTTTAACTTATGAAATAGAAGTCATCTGAGATTTGTCTTCCATGGAGTTGAAGACTTTGCATTATAAAGTGTAATAGATACAGAAGTGCGAACGTGTGTCCAATTGTAGTTGTGAAAAAGAGCTATTTTGAGTGAAGGATAAATTATTTAAAATTATAAATAAAAAAAATTAAAACATAATTATTTATTTGGATATCAAAATTAATATAATGATAACGTGATATCAAAATTAATAGAATGATAATGTGATATTTACCAAAGGGTTTCTAACCCGGTGGTATTCGGTGTTGCCTTTCCTCCTTGTGGTTGAAGGTTCAAGTCTCACATTGGACATAAGTTGAATTAATGATTAGTTTAAGAATTGATTAGATTTTCAAATAAGAAAAAAGATAATGTGATATTTATTTTAAGTGATGACATGGTTTAACGTCGGTCAAAATGGAGACCCAACGCATCATGTGGTTGGTAATGTGTCACCGTAGTGGGTGCAGTGAACACGGTGATGTCCTCCCTCCTTGAGGTTGAGGATTCAAGTCCTAAAATGGATATTGGTAAAATTAAGGAGTAGTAGCAGAGACCCAATGCATCCTGCGGTTGGTAACGTGTCAGCGTATCAACGTAGTGGGTGCAGTGAACATGGTGTTGATCTGGGGTGTGGTGGATTGGTGGCTTGTGCCTACAGAAGATGTATATCACACAAGAAAAAAATGGGTGTTAAGCTCTCAATCTTGATCTTAAGATCTTATTATTTTAAGATCCTACAAGCGTAAAACGATCTCAATCTTAGTAGGATCTATCTGAAGCAAGATCTATAGTGAGATCTTAAAATCTCGGCTAGGATCTTAAGATCTTACACACTCCGATCCCACCTCTTCTTTATTATATAGTCGAGCCTCAAAAATTCGTCTATTCAACTTGAAACTGAGCATTATAGGTTTCAAGAAGCTTCATAGAGTCATCGATTCATTTCAAATTAGGCGGGTTATAGTCATGATATTCATTTTATGATGTTAAGTCTTTAGTTGTATATGATCATAATTATCTTATTTATTTTTTACAATTAAGATGTTTCCTTCCTAATTTTTAGGGTTTGAAACAACAAAAATTATATCTCTAGTTCAAAAAGTTAAAATTAACTTCATATTGATGTCTTAATCAACATCAAACATAAACATAAGGCGGTCCTTGGTAAGATCCTGATCTTAACAATCTTAAGAAAAACATTTCCCACCTTAAGAAAAACATTCAACATTTTGACTATTTTTTATAATTTCAACCTGACAATTTAGCTGATGATGCTGAAGTCTTTTCAAGTGTTGGAATTGGTTATCGTTTGAATGTATCTTGATGTAAATTTTAAGTAATTATTATTTATAGTCGTTATTTTACTTAGAATTTTCTTTCATGTTTTAGAGACATAGTAGCACATATAATAAGTACTATTAAATGAAAAAAAAACTTAGCAAAATTAAAACAAAAAAATTGGTGTTGATGTTGTCTATACCATGTAAATCACAATTACAAGAATCAATATCAACACATATATATGATTAAGATTACAATTTTTAAAAAACGTTCTTATCTTCGAAACATTTTGCATGATTAGTTTAAATTAATAATTGTACATTTATGTTATATCAAATATCCACACATACAAAACGTCGATCAAATATTCCAATGTATATATTAATTTTAACTAATCATTATAATTTTGCAAATAAAACATCTATCTTTGTAAATTAATAATTTTTTTGAAAACATTAATTATTTATTAGGATTAGTTTTGCATTTATATGTATTTTTTTATATGTCCCCCGCGTTATACGCGGGTTATAATCTAGTTGTTTAGGATAATTTAATTTAAGTAGTTTATACTTATACAATCCATTAGAATTTCTTTTAAAAAAAATGTTTCCAAAATGTTAATCATATGTAGGAGTTTTGAATTTGATTTCTTTTTTAAGTTTAACTTATGAAATAGAAGTCATCTGAGATTTGTCTTCCATGGAGTTGAAGACTTTGCATTATAAAATGTAATAGATACAGAAGTGCGAACGTGTGTCCAATTGTAGTTGTGTGTGTCCAATTGTAGTTGTGAAAAAGAGCTATTTTGAGTGAAGGATAAATTATTTAAAATTATAAATAAAAAAAATTAAAACATAATTATTTATTTGGATATCAAAATTAATATAATGATAACGTGATATCAAAATTAATAGAATGATAATGTGATATTTACCAAAGGGTTTCTAACCCGGTGATATTCGGTGTTGCCTTTCCTCCTTGTGGTTGAAGGTTCAAGTCTCACATTGGACATAAGTTGAATTAATGATTAGTTTAAGAATCGATTAGATTTTCAAATAAAAAAAAAGATAATGTGATATTTATTTTAAGTGATGACATGGTTTAACGCCGGTCAAAATGGAGACCCAACGCATCATGTGGTTGGTAATGTGTCACCGTAGTGGGTGCAGTGAACACGGTGATGTCTTCCCTCCTTGAGGTTGAGGATTCAAGTCCCAAAATGGATATTGGTAAAATTAAGGAGTAGTAGCAGAGACCCAATGCATCATGCGGTTGGTAACGTGTCAGCGTATCAACGTAGTGGGTGCGGTGAACATGGTGTCGATCAGGGGTGTGGTGGATTGGTGGCTTGTGCCTACAGAAGATGTATATCACACAAGAAAAACATGGATGTTAAGCTCTCAATCTTGATATTAAGATCTTATGATTTTAAGATCCTACAAGCGTAAAACGATCTCAATCTTAGTAGGATCTATCTGAAGCAAGATCTATAGTGAGATCTTAAAATCTCGGCTAGGATCTTAAGATCTTACACACTCCGATCCCACCTCTTTTTTATTATATAGTCGAGCCTCAAAAATTCGTCTATTCAACTTGAAACTGAGCATTATAGGTTTCAAGAAGCTTCATAGAGTCATCGATTCATTTCAAATTAGGCGGGTTATAGTCATGATATTCATTTTGTGATGTTAAGTCTTTAGTTGTATATGATCATAATTATCTTATTTATTTTTTGCAATTAAGATGTTTCCTTCCTAATTTTTAGGGTTTGAAACAACAAAAATTATATCTCTAGTTCAAAAAGTTAAAATTAACTTCATATCGATGTCTTAATCAACATCAAACATAAACATAAGGCGGTCCTTAGTAAGATCCCGATCTTAACAACCTTAAGAAAAACATTTCCCCCCCCCCCCCCCCCCCCCCACACCCCGCTCACACACACAATAGTACTTTCTGCATAAAAATGTACACACTAAAAGAAAAAAGGTGGTTGTGTGTTACAACTTGCTATTAGTTTTGTGAGGTGATGAAAGGATGAAGAAAAATATAATTAACGTCAGGTGACAGACCAAAAATATAACGAATTGTAATTCTACATTCATCGGTCTACGTCACATACCAAAAATATAATAAGTTGTAGTACCACACTCAACGGTCTAAGATATTAATATTTAATTCTATTTGTCTTGTTTGAATGTAATCGCAAGTTTTTATAACTTTTTTGTTTATATTTTATCTTAAATATTTAGTTAAAGAAACTGATCTTTGAAGCGGCAACAGACCAAAATGTATATTTAATTGAACCGGATGGAATTGATACATAAATATATAGTTAAAGTAATCACATGTTTTGTAACTTTTTGTGTGTGTTTTTTCTATTTTGAACTTAACGGATATAAGCGGCAACATATCAAAATGTGTATTTAATTAAACCGGAAAGAATTTGATTTGATACTTAAAAGGCCTATGTTTCCCATCACCATTCAATTTAAAAATAAGACAAAATTTCTAAATGATCCCTATGGTTCTCATAAAGTTACACTTTCAGAATATCTTTTAAAGTGTTACAATGATGGTCATTGTAGTTTCAAAATCTTGCATCGTCAGTCCTTTTGACTAACTGGTTAGTCAATTGTCAAATGATGAGTTGCATGTTAGTCCTTTTGACTAACATGCTGATTAACCTCACACAAAAAACTCTCTTATACTCACATCTACTCAAAACCCATCGGCCGCCTGCTCCCCTCCTTTCTTTAGATCTAACTGTGTCTATCCGCCACCACCATCTCTATTCCAGTGTCGATCTATCACCACCATTGTTATGTAGTACCCCCATCATATTGGGAATGGATGAAAACATCAAGATTGAATTTATGGAGAGTGGAGGTCTGATCAAAAGTGACCTCCCCCCCCCCCCCCCCCCCCCTCTTTCGCACTGATCAGGGGTGATTTTTGGTGTACTGTGTTTTAGATGGCATCGGTTCAAGAGGGGCGACTGCCCTTCCCTTTCTCTTTCCACTGTAAGATGTTTGCAAATTAGGTTTTTTGTGTGGCTAGTTTGTGTAATTTATATTGTATAATGCTTTCTTGGATCAAGGTTTGATTATTCTACTTTTAGTCATAGAATATAATTTAGTTACTTATATTTGTAAGTTTTCTTTTAGATAGGAAGGTAAGAAGTTTTTTTTTATATATTTTTAGCGAATAAACGAAATGAATCATTAGATGATTCAAAAGATAGATGATTCACAAGAAAAAATTCCCAAAAAAATTATTTTCTTGATTCATTTTTAAGTAAATTAAGAAAAAAATTCATATTTATGACAATTTTAGTGAATACAACAAAATTATTGTATAAATGAATCATCTAGATGTTTTTTTGACAATTTTTTTTGTAAATCATGTTATTTTTGATGCATCTAACGATTCATTTGTTTTGTTCGTCAAAAAAATATGTAGAAAAAAAACTTCTTACCTTCCTACAAATTTTTTTTTACCGGATCTATATATATATATATATATATATATATATATATATATATATATATATATATATATAGAGAGAGAGAGAGAGAGAGAGAGAGAGAGGGAGCAGAGAGAGAGAGAGAGCTAGGTTCAAATGTTTCTTACATCGATTGTGTGCTAAAATGCACCAATAAGAATTTAGTAAAATTAAATTATTATTTAATCAAATAAAAATAGATATTAAATGATTTTCATCGTTATATGTATATTAAATTATACCTATAATTATAATTCATTTTTATGGAAACAAATTAAATTCATCATTAATATCAGCAATAATATTCTTTTAGAATGAATGTATGAGTTCGTATTTTGTTTCATGACTCACTCAATTAATATACAACAAAGCTGCCTAGAACATGAAGAATGAGAGTGTATTCTAGTAGAATGAGAATTTATTTTAGAAGAATGAGAGCATAATCTAAGGGAATGAGAATGTATTCTAGTCAAATAAACTCTCGTTTTTCATATTCCATGCAACTTTGTTGTATTTTAAGTGAGTGAGTCCATAATCAAAACACGAACTCATATATGAAAACCTATATGCAAATTCATTATGAAATAATGTTATTGTTGACATTAATGATCAATTTAATTAGTTTCCATGAAAATAAAATTATAATTATGGACATCATTTAATATACATACAATTATGAAAATCATTTAATATGTATCTTTATTTAACTAATAATTATTTAATTTTAGTAAATTTCTATTGGTGTATTCTAACACACAATAAATATAAAAAAACACATTAACTTAGCCATATATATATATATATATATATATATATATATATATATATATATATATATATATATATATATATATATATATATATATATATATATATAATAACCAGGTGGTGTTCTTTAGTGATGGGTTGGTTTGTGTGGATTAATTTAATTTTCTTCCTTACTTTGAATTAATTCTCTTTGACAACTTTGTCATAATATCCGAATGGGAATGACCCGGATTTGTTAGGGTTGTACGTTCTTAAACTAATTATTTGATAGATAAAAAGTTGCAAAAAATTGATTAGATATAATTAGGTAATGTTGCATTAAATTGCCACACTTTCTTGGTGTCTATAGATTATTAGCAAATATGGATGGTCAGAACATGTGCTAAAAATGGAATCCAACTATTGATAACAACAGAGCAAGAAGATCAACAAATTGTGAATGATTCCTGAAATTATATGTATTTTTTTAACCCTTCAATCATTCTTGTTTCTTTTCACAGTTTTGATATATGTCATGAGGCATTGATGGCATTGATCGAGATCTTTGTTGGTAGCTACTAGTTTGACTTCAAGACTCAAAATAGTCCTTTGACATTTTCAATCTTTTCTGTTTATTTTACCATTTTGTTTACTACGATGTTTTCGTAATGATTACATTGTTAGTTTATTTTTCTATGATTTATAGGGTCAATTGGTTTGAACGAAGTAGATTTGGAACGGACGATTTGCCTAAACACTCATTTAACACAAATATCATAGTTAATAAGACCACGACCCCTCAATTTGCTAGGAGCAAACAACAATCAGATCTTTATGGTAAATGAACAATTAAAAAAAAGACCCTACAAGAACATTTGGTATGATAAGTAGTTGAAAAAAAAGTTTCACCTTTTGCAGTAGAGTTTTAAACTGAGATAATTTCTTGACGACGTGAAAGTACCATATGAGTTTATCGTTGTAGATATTTTATGTTTTATGTTTTATGATTCTTTTGGGGTTTGTTTATATTTTGATCATTAGTAGTTATTGCACTAATTTGGTTGCTAAATTTCTTTTATGTGATATTGATTGGATATTATATGTTGGTGGTAGTAAATTACTAATTTCGTTATGGAAATATTGTAAGAAAATGATTTTTCCTATTTATATTTTGAAAGAAAAATGTTGGTAAATGAAATTAAGCATTGCTGTATTAAATTGTGTTATCAAAAAACCTTGATGTATTTTACTTTTGTTGAAATGAAAAAATCTCGAATTATTAAACTATCAAAAAAAAAATTTGCTATTAAAAATCCTTTTATTAAACTATAAAAAAGAATTTTGAGCTTTAAAATATTAATGTAGTTGCAAAAAAATAAAAACAAAATTGAAAATAAAATAGTGTCACAGAGAAGGTCCTTGTAGTACTTAAAATATTTCAAATTCAGTAAATGGCAAACTTGACATTTTAAAAAATTTAACTGGTTAAAAGTTTGTTTTAACGACCGAGAGACCAATTGTTTGATTTTCAAACCATAGATACCAGCCATGTAACGTTTTTAAGATATTCTGAAAATGTTATTTTCTAGAAAGTAAAGAGACCATTTATAAAATTTTGTCTATAAGTAAATATTGCTCGAAAAGTGGGAGGTTTTAACTTTGGAAACTGATTTGTACACAATAATTTTTCACTACACATAACAATTGGTGTTTTAAAATGTTATATTATACAACTATATAATACATAAATTGTTATGTATGGCAAAAAAAAACTATTATATACTAATCACTCCTCATTTTTTATTATCATCAAGACAAAATAGAAGGGTTGAATGACGACTCCATACTTGCTTTGTCCTTTTTGGAATATTCACGCCCTCTCATTTTCTCACAAATTAATATATGTTTTTATTTGTTCTTTTTCCTATTATAATAAACCGTCTTATTATTAAAGATAAATAGATAATAGACACGTACAAGCCGGATGGTTTATATATTGAGGGGGTGTTTTTTTTGTTATTTATTTCATGTGTTTATTAAAGTATTATGATTATGATTTATTACAATTTGGTAGTATTAATAGATATTTTTAAATGATTTTCTAACATAAAATTGAAAATACATATTAATTTAAATAAAAACTTTACCACATGGCTTCTAGCCCAACGATATCAGGTGTTGTCCTCCCTCATTGAGGTTGAGGGTTCAAGTCCCGTCTGAGACATATGTAAATTTAAGAGTAGTTAGGAGCAGTTTAAGATTATATTATATTTGCCGTTCAAAATTTCTTTTTAGTAAAAACTTTAATTGTTATCCCAAAATTTATTTCAAAGTACTTAGCAAAGTTGAAAACGAAATTACAAAATTATCCTTATTTTAATCCTAAATTAAAACTCATGATCATCGATACACGCCACAACCTTACGTTCTCATAAATTTAGCATATGGTCGGTTGAATTTAACTTGAATGATTGTGTGGTTTGCTTGGTTACGGATATTAAAATTCCGGTGATGCACTCACATTGAAATTGAAATTTTGAGTTTGTGAATATTTTATGGTAAAGAGAAAGACTAATTTCGAGATAGTTCCATGTGCTAATTCCAAAAGATCCATGTGTTTCTATTGTTAATTGAAGGGGCATTGGATGCGAAGCTGCCTAGACTATCCGAAAGATCTTAGAGATAGTAAAGTCAAGATGTATGACTCTACTTCAAGTACATCCACTATATAACTTCATTAAGTTCCTATTCACAGATTCTTAATATATGATGCGATAGTCACATTTTGATGTTTTGCAGAATTTAAGAGAAAGAAGGAAGCTTAAGAAGAGTAAGTTGGATATGATCGTGAGAGATGGATTTCATTCGCATAGTTCGATGATCAGATTTTTGAGCTGTTGCTTAGGAGTTATGATAGATTGTTTAGGAAATATCTAGAAACATAGTTTTCATATATTTGTATTGCAAGGACAAAAATTTTCCGCTCATTATCAATAAAGTGAATTTTTGTTTTTATCTGGTTTACTTTATGTTTCCTGGTAATGGCATTTATGAAAATTGGTGGTTATATTTCTATTATTAGCAATGTTAAATATGAATTTGATTCTTAATTATGTTGTTTGTGGAAATGTCATAATCAACCAAGTGAAAAGGAATTCTCATCACCTAAGTTTCAATTAGATAGAAATTTAGAGTCATACAATTCGTATTGTGTGATGTATGAGAATCTTGATCATTGGAAGGTCATGACTAATTCGTTGATCACATGTTTATGTGAGTCAAGTGAAGGACTAAAGGATCTAGTACACATTGATGTGGACTATTTAGATCCACCACAAAGAACAATAACTCTATTCGTCATGTTTTACTGATGTTTCGGTGAACATGGTTGTGTTTATAAGATTAAGCATAATTCTAAAACTTTAAAAAGTTTTCAAAGTGTAATAGAAAGAATATTAACAATATATTAGACAGAGAGATAAAGGTTTCTCCAATCTAAAAGAAAAGAGAGTACTTTAGTATCATGTTTTACTGATCATCTTAATGATTATGGAACCATGTCACAAATTGATCCTCGAAGAACATCTTGGTAGAATTGTTTGACTAAGAAGACGAATCAGATATTGTTGAAATGGTTCAATCGAGAGATGAGTCATACTTTGTTTCCAATCAAGTTCTAGAGTCATACTCTAGTTACTTCAAATCGTAACTTGAAGCTTATTTCAAACTAAGTAGGTTATAATACCTCATGAAATGTAGAGTAATAATGTTTTCATACTCTGGCACATTTGAAATTGGTAGTTGTGATGTTTGGTTAAAACAAAGGATAAACTAAGACCAATTATATGAAATGTTCTCTTGTCAAGAATCCATACTAACTTTTGGATATTTGTTTTGCTCATCAAAGAATGTTCCTTGAAGAGATAAAACATATATGTCAAGAAGTCAGTGGGAGCCTTACTGATCTTGAAAAGTTTCAGGAATCAATCGAGAATAAACCCCTTTTAGTTATCACTAGCACACGGCCTAAGGTCGATAACCTATCGTTTTCAGTTGACACATTCTTGTTTCTGTGCACCTTCTTGTTGTGTTGGCAATGCTTATGAGTTCTATGGTTCTCATTCGAATGCAAAAGGCAGATCACGTTGGTTGGTGATTGTACATTGGTCAATATAGGTGAGCTGCTTAACAACACGAAAGCATTGATAGGCCCTTGTGCTACCAGAGAGCAAGAAATTAAGAACAAGCAAGTCGAGTCCATGAAAGGAAAAACCTAAAATTGATTTTGGTTTTGTCCTCTACCTTATCTTATGATTGAAGGTTGAAATTGATAAATTCACATGGATAGGAACGCATACACCATAAAATCTAGGTGGAAAAAGGTTTCACTACAATTCATGAAAATGATTATGAGGAAACACTTTAGCTATTAGACTTTAAAGATTTGATAAATATCATTATGATTAGTGGTTGTGATAATTGCATTCTCAAATTCGCAATATGATTACGGCATCCCTTTTCATTGTTCAAATTGTAAGAAATGGCAAGAAATAGTTTGAACGTTCAGGACTTATTGCTATAAGTTATGAAATGGTTTAAACACACACATATGCTATCTAATGAAGGTGTATAAGCTTGAGAAGTCTAGTTGAAGACTTATCGAAGCATTACGTATCAGAAATCTGCACTTTAATAAGAAAGTCAACAAGTATTGATTTCTGGAAGTCCAGTTGATTTATGGATACATGTCAAAGCTAGTGGGAGCATAATTGTTATGCAGATAGAAGCATAATTGTTATGCTAGTTGAAGCGTAATTGTTATGCTAAGTGTTGCAAGTTGGCAATACTATTTATAGGAAACTATTTAAATCATTTAAAACCAATAATTATTACAAATTTGTTTTCAAAATGTTTTCGTGTTAGAGTATCCTATAATCAAATCATAAAAATATGAGGAGGTGCATGAGTACGCCTTCACCTTCCCGCGATCATCAGAAGTACATGAAACAAAATCAACAATTATAAGCCCGAAGCTTAGTGATTTCCCCCAAAATACCAACTCCATACAATCATAACCATATCATAGCAAATAAACAACATGTATAATGAGCCATCAGCCTGACTGGACCGCCTCACAGGGCCTTTAGTCTATCCGAACCGCTCGCCGGGCCTTCAACTTGACTAGTATGCCCTAACCGGGTCTGCAGTGTATTTGGTCCGCCCTGTGTATATTGGTGCATGAACAAATCATGATCACCTCAACCCAACCCCCAATCAAACAATCATTTGCACATAAATATCATACGCTAGCTAGCATGTACAGATAGTCATACAGATCTAACAAATCACTAACACAATATCATCCTATAACCAGGATACCGACCTAACTGGTCACTAACATGGCATCATCCTATATACCAGGATACCGACCTAATTGGACACTAAGCATATCATCATGCAATAAAACCGTATACAAATCCGAAAAGGGTCTGCATTGGTGCCTTCGACCTTGTTAGTATAGTGAGGACAATTCACCTCACAAGTAGCTCGGGATGATAATGTCAAACTCCTCAAATACGGCTCCAAACTCCAACACCTACATCCACCAATGATCCACTTCCATAAATTTCCAAATTACTAAAATACCCTCAGAAGTCAAATTCGTCAACCCTTGGTCAAAGTCAAAGTCAACGATCAAGGTCAGCAGTCCATGTTGACCCAACTTGACGAGTGTAGCCCACGGACTCGCCGAGTTCCTTCAGAACTCGAGAAACCATGAAAACCCCAGTTGACTTGCCGAGTTTCAAAACAACTCGTTGAGTCCATGTGGTGTCCAAAATGTTGGGAAAACCCTAACTAACTCGTTGAGTCATCTCACCGACTCGCCGAGTCCATGTAGAAACCAAAAACATGATGGGTTTTGAGCATTACACCATTCCTATGCTGCACATGCAACCCTAAAGCTTTGGATCTAGGTTTTCACCAATTGTACATGCAATAATCATCCAAAGCCATAAAACCTAATCTAGCATGCTTATTTCGAAATTGACATAATAAACAAGTTAGAATGATACCTTCCTTTGTTGATTGAAGATCTTTAACCTTTGAGAGCCTTAGTATCACAAGTGTAATACCTCTAATCAATCAAAAACACCAAGATAAAGTTGGAGGAATGAGAGAGAGGATAGGGATACTAATTTTTGGCTGGAACTCTTCTTAGGGTTTCAAGTGGCTGAAAATATGATGCCCCAAGGGTTCCTTATATAGTTGAGGTATTAGGTTTTCGGTCAAATACCTAATCTGGTTGTTTATGCCTTAAGCAGCCCATAGGATCCTTCTAGAACACCCTATGGACGAATTCTATGTGAGTTTCCACAAGAATTTCGTACATCACTTAACTAAGGGATCCACATCCCATTTTGCAATTATCTTATAATTACAATATTAGTCCCATTATTTTAATTAATCTCTTTTGATCACAAAATTAATTCTAAATTAATTCTTGACCAATACTAATTAAACAATATGATTTCTCTTTTAATATACTATTCCTATAATATATTAATAAATCATAATTAACCTCATTCTCCATAATTCATCCAGTCATGTTGTTATGGTGAAGGCAACCCAAAAGGACCATGCTACTATTGGGTCAAGTACATACCGAATATAGTTATGGGTTGTGCATTGATAATGTGTAAACGTATCAGTATATCTCGGGTTTAATCCAATCAAGTTTCTATGGGTTGTACATACCAAATATAGTTATGGGTCTCACAATCACTCGTGATTAATTCCATGAAGTGATTCGTCTGATCGTGGGTTTAATCCAATACTCAAATCTTATTTCATGAGCACTCATGAACGTTGCAACAAAATTTTGCTATGTCTAAACGCTTAGACAATCTACAAACCAATTCATGACATTCTTGCCTCAATACTTACTTCCAAAGTATGAACGACTGTGGATAGTTTGAATAATCTTAATATTCTGGAAGTCAAAACATGCAAAATTGAAACAATAGAAAACTGTGAGAACAAGATCGATGTGCAAGGACAAGGTTTGAAAACTCAAACCTTGAGTGAATGCTTGAGATCAATGCTTGCTTGCTAATCGAAGTTCAATTCAAGACTGGAAAGACCAGTCAAGTCTTAGATAATAAGTTCAACAAATGATCAAGACATTAATTTAAGAATGAGAATAAAAGATCAAGGTAAAGTTAATAAATGAATAACAAGAAGAATGTTTTAAATATGACAGAGTCAATGCCAAAAGTGATTGAAAGATCAGTACTTAAGTTGTATTGAATGTTCCTTTATATAGGAGAGTATGTTACAGTGAATTAACTAAGTAACTTACATAGGACCAGACAATAGAACTATTTCTGACATTCTGATTGTCTAATATAACAAAAGATTGAATCCTATGAAATGTTACATCAATACAAGGATAATACATGACAAAAGACAAAATATCATTCTTCCGGATCAGCATGCATTCCGGACGTTAAGATCACTCCAGAATGCATTCCTCTTCCTCTTCAAAATACTCTTCAGCTCCGGACAGGTTCCGGAGCACTCTTTCCTTCGGAACCAACACCCTTTGGAATATGTACTTAGGATTGCTAGAGGTTCACTTTTAGGTTCCAACAATCTCCCCCTAAGTGAACTTAGCAATCCAAGAAGCTTCGATCTTTTCTTCATTAATGAAGGTGTAGGCCCGGAACAACCATTTGCGGACTTCAATGTACCATGCCAGCTGACTTACAAACTTCGCCTTCACATGTTCCGGAGCATCAGTCTTGGATGTACGCGAAATGAACTTCTTTAGAGCTTTGGTAGGAATGAAGTGTTTGTCTAGGACTCGGAAGCAGTCCTTCTTGTTCGTTTTTCTTGTAGTGTAGACATACCCTAGAACATGCTCTTAAATAGGACCATCGGCAAGGAATTCAGCTTCCGGAAGGATGCAATCGATCTTAGGAACAAATTACTTAGTTCCATAGAGATGGGCAAGTTCATAATCTCTTCGGCTGAATTCTGCAACATAATCTTTCAGAAAGCCCAAAGCAGCGTGATAGGCTCCTATACTGAGGTCATCCTTGTGATTCTCTCTGAAGTAGGCGACCAAAGTGAGTATATCATTTGGATTCATTGAAGGGAAATCCGCATCAGTAACTGTCCGGGGAGTGGGCTTGTTCCGGAGAATGTGAAAACGGAACAATGGACAGTGTAGTTCAAACTTTACCATAATTTTTCTGCTGAAGCCATTGACCTTAGTAATCTTCTTCTTCGACCACACTTCCTTGAATGGTATTGCGTTCTTAGAGTAGAAAGTGTCAAGTCTTTCTCTTTCTGTTCGGATGATAACTTCCGGAGGATATGTGGGATGAAGTGAAGCGAACTTGGTGTAGTACTTGCAGAAGGGAGAGAGAGAGAGAGGAAGATCTAGTTGATCAAATTCACTTGTAGGAATGTCATAGGACATAAATGGAACGATTTCATGACTCTGGAGGATGCCTTCACGGCAAAGAGGAGATATCCCACGCATTGGGTCAGGATTATCTTTCAGAGCCTGGATCCAGATGCTTTCTTCAAGAGCTTGATTTATTTCCTCCTGAGACCATCCATGTTTTTGTTTGAGAGGAGGTCCGGAATGCATAGTTGGTTGTTCGTCTGTCATTGGTTTCTTGCCTTTGTCTCTTTGAAGTGCAGAGATGACGAGCTTCATGTTCTCATCGATCGTGAATTCTGGAGTAGGATTTAGAAGTGGTTCTACCGGAATGTCATCAGGGGTCCGGAGAGGAGAGCCTTGATCGATTGGAGCGATTTTTGGTTCTAAAATGGGAGCGGGAGACATCACAGAAAGAGTGGCTCGGAAAGCTTGAGATGTAAGGAAAGATTTGGCCTTAGCCATTTTGACGGTTCGCTCAAAAGCTTCCGGAAAAGAGGATGACCAAGAGACTGTGGACCAGATCCTCTTTTGTTCTTCCGTAATAACCTTCGGAGTGGTTAGTTTTGGAGCTTGAAGACCAAGCACTCCTTTGGGAGCTTCATCCGGAGTATATTCTTCATCGTCTTCACTTCCTTCAGTGATTCCCAGTAGACCAGAGATGATTTGAACATCTTCTTCTTCGGAATCTAGGTCCTCATCCTGGAGTGAGAATTCTGAGGCTGGTTTCCATCTTCTACTTGGGCCTTCTCCCCCTCTTGCATCGGTGAATCTTGAGACCAGTGCAAGCGCTAAGTCTTCCCTGATGTTATCAAGTTTGGAGAAAACTTTCTGAAGACCTGAGGAGAGTTGAAGAGTGAGAGTGCCATAGGCTTCGATAATGGGAGCTTATAGGGAGAGATGCTTGAAAGTGCTGCTAAGGATGGCAATCATCTCATCAAACTTCCTGTTTGGAACATCAACAATGTTCCAAGTTAAGCGCAAGAGTTTAATGAGGACTTGTTGAATGATGAGGTTCATCTCATCTTTTTGCTTGATCTCCTTTTCGAGCCTTTGGATCTGTTTCTCATGGCGAACGTGAGTCTGCTTTATCAGGTCATTGGTAGCAGACACCAGATCATCATGGACCTTGAGCATTGAAGTGAT
This sequence comes from Lactuca sativa, assembly GCF_002870075.4. Classification (NCBI taxonomy): domain Eukaryota; kingdom Viridiplantae; phylum Streptophyta; class Magnoliopsida; order Asterales; family Asteraceae; genus Lactuca; species Lactuca sativa. The sequence goes on along the minus strand of NC_056627.2, from coordinate 370,212,407 downwards.
GGTTTAGAGGTAGTTTTCCACTAAGGCGTCGTATTTCGAGTCAACTTGCTCCATCGTATGTTTGAGCCGGATGGAGACAAGTTGATCAAGGTGGGCTTCTCTTTAAGCAACTGATGGTCCGAACTGCTGAGAGAGTGTCTGCAGAATAGTATTAAGTTTGGAATCCAGTCCGGAGACTTTTTGATCCAACTTGGAATTCAGCTCCATTACCGATGTTTCCACAGACGCCACTTTTTGCATCGTGTCAGAGATATTGGTCCGGATCTCCAAGAGGGCGAAGGGGTCAACATAATCACCAATAGATGATTTCGAATCAGAGTCGGAATGTTGCGGAGGAGAGTTGTGAGAGTGAGGATGAGTTGAAGGACCAGGTTTGGTGGTAGCATCATCTTCTTGATGTTTAGAGTTTAAGCCTCCGTCCGGAGTGGTAGAATATGAGGATCCGAAGTCATATACAGACTTAGAACCGGATGGCTTTGATGTAAAGTGAGCAGAAGCCTTGAACGTGTATTCCGGAATGACCCTTGCTTCTTCGTCCAACAGTAATTCTTCGGAGATCTCTTCTTCTAGATCAAATTGAAATGCACTTTGATGGGTGGTGACAGGTGGTTGTTCGGAGTTTAGCTCAACATCTGCATCCTTGTCAGTGGGAGGAACATAGGGCATGTTGCTCTGAATGGCCCTATACCTCATGTAAACTACAGTGGATTCCACCTGAGCTCTAGTTAGGTCCGAACGCCTAGATGCCGCCATGTCAACATAATCTTCCCAATCGGGATCATCAGCACCTGGTCATCCTTTACTCCTTCCGCGTATCAGACCAATTGAGGCATCGGAAGTTGGAGGGACTACTCCTCCTTCCAGATGATTGGGGTCCAGAACAGTGGTTCCAGAGTGTGTACGTGTAGAAGAGATAATAGGAATATCAAATTTGACACGTGAGTGTGTTCCAGGGACTGCAAGGAACTTTGCTCAACAACGACATCACCCTTTTAGGAGGGTGAGGGTGGATTATGTGGAGACTCCCTGTGAGTGTGTGCGAGTGGTTTTGAAACATTGAGGGGTACCTCAGATGAGTGGGTAGATGGGGTGTGCGGATGATGAGAATCACCTGGAATGTCATGGGTGCCCTCCTGTTGAGAGGAGGCACTAACTTTGGTTTTCTTTTTGGCCTTGGGTTTGGTAGGAGAAGCCTTTCATTTGGCTGATTTCTTAATTTTGGGTCCGGAGTTGGCAGGGTCGGCCACTTCCGGAGTAGGCTCAACAGAGACCAGGGCAGGTTGTGTTGGGTCAAACACAACCAAAGTCTCAAGATGTTGTTTTAAATGGGGAGAGCTGGAAGGGATGATGGCTAACATATTGTCCGAAAGACGTCTGACCTGACTAAAAGATGATTGGTCCGGAATTCTATATGACTTAACTGTTTTAAAGGAGATACATACCTCCGGAGGAATGACGTTAACCGAAAGCGGTTCTGAAAGCTCTTTGAAAATTTGTTGAATCGTCAGAGCCCAAAACCTAGGGCTTGAAATCTCGTTCGATTTCCTTTTGAAGTCAAATTTACAGAAGTCTTGCCACAGGACTTCAGGAAGGTCTACAACATTGTTGCGCCCAGAGTAAATGTTGAAGACCAGATTAAGCTAATCCTTGCTCAAAGTATCGGTACCTCCATGCTTTCCCGATAACCCTCGGATGATAAGATGCATAAGAACTGTCCATAGCCCAGAAACAACAGTTTTCGTGAAATCCTTTGCCCTGCAATCTTGCGTATAACCAATGAAGTTCAAAAACGTCTGAAACTCTTCAGTTGTTGATTCAAACACTTTGAAACTAATGGGTTTAGGTGAGACCCCAATCGCCTTGAGAAAGGTCGATTTGTAGACAGGAATGATGCGATCGCTGATAATGGTGGTTTCCAGAACTCCATCCTTAATTTTGATGCTTCTGAATGCTCGATGAAGATGATGAAGTTGTAGGGGTGGATCTGGGACTTTGGTAAGTGGAACGGAGATGGGATGGTTTGCAATGAACTCGATCATCACCCTGATCGATTCATCGTAGTCTAGAGGGTTCAGCCAGAAGAGTTGGGTTGTATCTCTGAGAAAGGGTTCTTGATCGGCATAAGAGGATGAGCCCTTTGACCCTTTTGAGGATTTCTTCCTTGCGATTGATTTTTTTGGACCTGATGCAGTTTGAGTTGGGTTCTTTGAAGACTCCATTGTTGAAGACTTGATGAATGATTGATGAACACGAAGAACAGTGAGAGATTTTTGGAGGTTTGAGAGTTGAGAGAGCGTAAAGAGGTAAAAGGGAATTTGAAAGGGTATTTATGGGTAGGGGAAGGTGGGTCGGGTTGAAAAGGTAATGATGAGGATCCGAACTCAAATGGGTCGCATTGAATGAAATTTTACCTTTTTAGGGTTGATGGGACGGGAAGGTGAAAGGTTGAATGGTTCAAAGCTTAAAATGGAAATATCATCCGGCGATTCGATGTTTGCTTTTAGGAAACATGCAATCGTGGCATGGGAATCAAGGTTGATAGGATAGGAATTGCCACAGGTAACCATGGTGAATGGTTCGTCTTAAAACCCTTTGGTATTCAGGATGAGTGAGTCCGGAATGGTTATGATCCGATTGGCACATTGATGAGTTATGAATATCTTCTTTTGAGATAGTTCCGGAGTGAGAAATAGTTAGGTGTAAGATTTGAGATTCCGGAGCAGTTTTGAAAATTCCGTAGCAGTTTGAAAATTCTGGAGCAAGTTCGAAAATTCCGGAGCAGTTTGAAATTCCGGAGAAGGTTCGAAAATTCCGGAGCATTTTGAAATTTCGGAGTACAGAAAAATTACCTTTCCGGAGTGGAATTTCGGACTTCCATTATGAAGCCAGTTCTGAAACAAAGATTTGAAGATGGTTTGAACTTTGATAATCGTGATGAATAAGATAAGATGTACAACTTAAAACTTAAGTGAAGGTCAGAAAACAAAGATAAATAAGACAATCCTAAGTATCTAAGAGAAAGTAGTTCCGAGATGAAGAGATTTTCAGAGCGGAAGTAGATTTCTTTCAGACACGTCTATCAAAGAGAAAAAGTCTCTTGAAAGAACTGAGGATCTGGTACCATCATACCCATTTTGTTGAGAAAACCATTGAATTTGTTTTCTTCCAATTCCTTGGTAAAGACATCAACAATCTCATCGTCAAATGGAACAAAAATGAGTTCAATGTTACCATTAAGTACTTGATCTTTTATGAAATGGTACCTTATGTCAATGTGCTTGGTCATGGAGTGTTGAATTGGATTATGAGAGATGGAAATGGCACTTTGAGAGTCACAACAGATAGGACTGCGTTGGAAGCAGTAACCATAATCCAAAAGTTAAGACTTCATCCCCAGAACCTGAGAAGTACAGCTGGCAGCAACAATGTATTCAACTTCGGCTGTTGAGAGAGCAATGCACTTATGTTTCTTGGATGACCAACTGACCAAACGACCACCTAAGAATTGATATCCACCTGAAGTGCTTTTACGATCGAGTTGAAGACCACCATAGTTCGAAGCAGAGTAAGCTTGAAGTAGGTGTTGGATTAGATGTCTAAGTCCATAACTATTATTGGTATGTACTTGACCTGAGAGTAACATGTTCCATTTGGGTTGCATATCATCAGGGCAATTTGTTAGGATGGACTTTTGAGAGAAGATGTTATATATGATTTGTTAATATATTATAAGTTATAATATATTAATATAAAATCATATTTTTAATTAGTATTGATCAAGAATTAATTTGGAATTAATTTAGTGATCAAAAGAGACTAATTAAATCTATGGGGACTAATTATGTTAATTAGTTATATTTATATGTGTTGGGCTTATGATCCATGTTGGACCAAGTTTATGTATGGATACATAAAGAGTTGGGCCACATGAACCATGGATCATTAAACCCATGGGTATGTATTTGGGTTATGGGTTATACCCATGACTCTTGGATTCCTCACACATATAAATAGATGCTTCTAGCCAAAAATCGTATTTTTGCTCTAGTCTTAGAGTTCATGGAGTTTTTGGTGCATGGAGATTTTCTCTCAAGTTCATTCTTTGTCCTTGATGTGTTGTGATTCCACTTGAGGCTTCCTCACTATTGGAGCTAATCTCTTAAGGCTAGATACATCTAGTCTTCAAGCTCCAAGATTAAGGTATGTTATCCTAACTAGATTCTTGTGTAGTGTAAGACAATTGTATGCTAGTTATAGGTTTAATACCTTGGAAACACCATTGCATGTATAATTAGTGAAAACATAGATCCAGGGTATTTAGGGTTGCATGAACACCTTAAGAGTGTTAGAATGCTCAAAACCCTACAGTGGTATCAGAGCCTAGGCTTGTTTTCAATTATACTTGATGCGAAGTGCTAAAAAATACTGAAAAAATTGATTTTCGGGCTATCTGGGCACTGGACTCGCTGAGTCCACTGATGGACTTGCTGAGTCCATGCACAAACTCATCCAACTCATCAAGTTGGTTTATGCACTCGACGAGTTGGACCCCCAGACAACATATTTTCGACTTTTAAGGCTGGAATTGGTCTAGAATCATTACCTTAAACTATTTTGGACTTCTAAAACCTGTTTTTGATGTGGTAATGATCATTCTAATCCAATTCAAAAGATAATTGTCAAAATTTTCATGTTTTGTATTTGTTTAATGATTAGGCTAATTACATGAAAATTGCTTGATTTGAATTTTCTTGTTCATATGAGTTTAATCAATATTATGAATATTTCTAGACATGTTTGTGATAGTTGCTTTCAATCCAAATTAATCTAATAGTTAATCATAATATATGTTTTTGTAACTTGTCCTCAAGTTATCTGAAAAGTCTCATTAAAAAGTTATTAAAACCATAGGTTAAGAAACATGAAGAGTATTTTTCGTCATAAATAGTTTTCTGAACTCCATAATTTGTCTTCAGGTTATGTGATGGGAGGTGCCAAGGTCCCCATCCGAGATCAGGAGTTTTCTGGGATTGGTTGGCTACTATCGAAGATTTATCAGGGATTTCTCTAAGATTGTGGTTCCTCTCACCAGGTTGAGCCGGAAGGGCGTTACTTTTGTTTGGGGGCCTGAGCAGCAGGCATCATCGAGACTCTTCGCCAGAGATTATACGAATCTCCGGTGTTAGCCCTTCCAGAAGGAGTAGAGGACTTTGTAGTTTATTATAATGCGTCTATCTCAGGGATGGGTGCAATATTGATGCAAAGGCGTCACGTGGTAGCATATGCGTCGAGAAAGCTAAAACCCCACGAGACGAGGTATCCCACCCATGATTTTTTGTTGGGGGCGGTGGTGTTTGCCGTCAAGATTTGGCACCATTATCTTTATGGTGTTCGATGTACCATATACACAGACCACAAGAACCTGAAGTATCTCATGGATCAGCCCAACCTAAATATGAGACAGAGGAAATGGTTGGATGTGGTGAAAGACTATGACTGCGAGATTCTATATCATCCAGGCAAGGCTAACGTGGTAGCCGACGCCCTAAGTTGTAGAGTCGAGAGTGCTTCGATCCGAGACGTGTGTATGAGGATGACGGTGATGACTCCAGTTCTTGATACCATTCGAGAGGCCTAGGTGGAGGCCATGAGACCGGAGAACCGCAAGAGGGAGCGGGTGATTGGACAGGTGTCCGAGTTTGTGACGGATAGTCAAGGGCTCATGACTTTCCGAGGTCGGATTTGGGTGCCCTATTTTGACGGAGCTCGCTGTATTCTGCTAGAGGAGGTGCATAGATCGAGATTCTCGATCCACCCATGAGCCACTAAGATGTACTTGGACCTGAAGAAATATTATTGGTGGCCTGGTATGAAGAGGGACGTGGCTTGGTTAGTCGAGAGGTACTTGACATGTCGTCAGGTTAAGGTCGAGCACCAGCATCCTCATGGAAATTTGCAGCCACTAGAGGTTCCTCAGTGGAAGTGGGAACAAATTACCATGGATTTTATGACCAAATTGTCGTGGACCGCGTGGGGTGTCGACGTGATTTGGGTATTTGTGGACCGGTTGACAAAGAGTGCTCACTTCCTTGCTATTAGTGAGAGTTCTTCTGCAGAGAGACTGGTTGAGGTATATGTAAGAGAGGAAGTAGCTTAGTATGGAGTGCCGACCTCGATAGTGTCAGATTGGGATGTGCGCTTTACTTCCAAGTTCTGGAAGAAGTTTCATGAGGAGTTGGGTACGCGATTGCACGTCAGTACAACCTACCACCCACAGACGGACGAGCAGAGTGAGCGAATGATTCAGACGCTCGAGGACATGCTTCGAGCATGTGTTATGGATTTAGGTGGAAATTGGGACACATATCTGCCCTTGGCTAAGTTTTCTTACAACAACAACCATAATTCTAGTATTAGTATGCCTCCTTTTGAGCTTCTTTATGGGAGGAGGTGTCAGACTCCTATCTGTTGGGGTGAGGTGGGAAAACGAGTGATGGGTAGCACCTAGATAGTGCTCAAAATGACTGAGCAGATTCAACAGGTAAGATAGAGGTTACTGACGGCCCAGAGTCTCCAGAAGAGTTACGTTGACAGGCGACAATCCGAGCTTGAGTTTCAGGTTTGATATCTTATCCTCTTGAGGGTATCCCCGTGGAAAGGGGTGATCCAATTCAGGAAGAGGGACAAGCTGGGGCCCCGATACATCGGTCCTTTTAGGGTGACCACCAGAGTGGGTAGGGTATCATACCATTTGGAGCTACCTACGGAGTTGAATCAGATTCATAACACCTTCCATGTGTCTCGGCTGAGGAAGTGTGTAGCCGATGAGACGATAGTGGTACCACTAGAGGACATTTAAGTGGATGCGAGCCTGAATTACATTGAGAGACTGATTGTGATCATGGATCGAAAGGTGAAGGTTCTGAGGAACAAAGAGGTACCCCTGGTTCAGGTCCAGTGGCAACATCAGAAAGGGTCCGAGTTGACGTGGGAGTCGGAGTCCGAGATGCGAGAGTAGTATCCAGAGTTATTTTCAGATAATGACTCGAGGGCGAAGTCTGATTCTAGTAGGGGAGGATTGTAACATCCATACTTTCAGGTATATTGTTATTTATTTATTTAATTATTTTGAGGACTATTGATATACTCGACGAGTCGGTGCTACAACTCGTTGAGTAGAGTCACAACACGTGGGGTTAATGACCTACTCGACGAGTCCGAGAGCCGACTCGCTGAGTAGACGCTGGGATGAGAAACCCTAGATCCCCGGGTTTGGGTCCAATTTAAAGGCACTTATAGCCTCATTTGTGGCTATACTTCCCTGAGAGAAACCCTAATCGCCCTTTAAGCTTACAGAGAGAGTGTGTGAGCTAACATTGAGTATCTTGGTGTATCTTTTGAAGAGAAGAGAAGGATTTCAAGCAAGGAGTAAGAGGAGGCTGTTAGATCTATTGTTATGCATCCAAGAGCTCCTGTTAAAGGTATAAAGTTTGTACCTTTCTCATTTGTTTGGGTAGATCTCATATTTTTGGAGATTAGGGCTTCTTTTTTATCTATTATTAGGACTTCGAGGGTATTGAGTTCATATGGAGGTTTGGACTTTAGATCTAGACCTTGTGAGGTCCCTAGCATCCAAAGGTCCCTGCTTTATTCAGCCTTAATGGAATTCTTGAGTGAAAAACACTTTTTAGATCATCTTCGTGGCATTTCAAGCCCAAAGTGCCATGCATGGATGTAAAGTTTGTGACTTTACATGATCATTGACCCTTGAGAGTGTAGATCTAGAGTTTGGATAGGTTTTCTGCCTTCAAATTGTCTGAATGGTAAAAGAGTCTGAATGGACTAGCCGAGTAGAGGAGCCGACTCGACGAGTCGATTAGGGTTTGTCCCGATGAGCTGTCTACACTGTTACTCGGCGAGTTAGGGGCTAAATCGACGAGTTGAACCATCACAAAGACGTCTGTGTAATGACTGCACTCGACGAGTCAAGGCAAACTGGGACTATTGACTCGAGTTGACTTCTGTTGACTTTAGGGTTTGGCCAACAAAAGTAATGGAGACCTTGGAGGGATAAAATGGTCTTTTACCCATTCCAAGAGTTAGAGAGGGAGAGTAAGAGAAACTTTTGGTGTATTTGAGTAAGAGTGGGGTATTGATTAGAGATGCATATCTAATGTGCTAGACTGAGGCTAGTTCGGGATTTCCGAGTACGTGACTGTTACTTGCTAGTTTATGAGGTGAGTCTTCTCACTATACTTACCAAGAGTGGTATCTTTATGTGATTAAGATGTCTTATGTGTTTTTCTGTGTATTGTAATATTCTGCATTATGTCTTTGTGATTTATGTTGAATATTGTTATTATGAGTTTATTGGGCTGGGATCGGAGGGTCCCACTGAGATACATCGACGGAGGGTCTTATTGAGTTATAGCCTAGAGTTTCTATTGAGCTGTGTGTGGCATTTTGGGGAACTCACTAAGCTTTGTGCTTACCGTGTTATGTGTTATGTGTTTCAGGTACTTCTTAGGATCGCGGGAAGGCGCCGACGTGATTGTACACACTTATTCATGATTATGTTGAGGATTTTGGGATTTGACTTTTGTTGGGAATTTATGTTGACAATGAGACACTTATGGTTTTATGAAATATAATATATGAGTTTTGTGTGTTTTAAAATGAAAAAATTGGTTTAAAAATTTATGGTGTTACACTTCATCTTATGAATGAAGGGCAAGTGATGAGGTTTCGGGCACTTAGCAGCAGTGTTATCACCCCAACAGTCGAGGAAGTCTGTATTTTGTATCTCTTGTGTGTTTATGGAATTGTTATCATCAAAGGTTGGATAGATTGTTCGATGGATAAGTGTCATGGTTTTAGCAATCTGTTCAGTTTGGGAGACCTGTCAGGGAGTCAGACCAATTTGATACCCAAGTTCGGATATATAAGGTTGTGTCTTTACATGGGATTATGGGTTGTTCTTCTTCAGGTTGGCAGTTTCTATTTGGGATTGATTGTTTTGGGAAGGTCGTTTATGTGCAGAAATTTCGGGTGCATTCCTCAAGTGTTGTTTTGTTATTAGTGTTAGTAAGGAGAGATGTCGAGGACGAAATCTAACTTAAGTAGTGGAGATTTGTAACATCTGAAATCTTGAAGAGAAATTGATGAGAATAACCCAATTTGTAGGTCAACTCGACGAGTTGGAGGGACCAAATCGACGTGTTGAAAATGGAAGAATCACGGGAATTAAATGAACCAACTCGACGAGTTGAGGAGCCTCAACTCGACGAGTTGGCATCTGGGAAGGAAACCCTAATTTTTAAGGTCTTGCACCTTATTTAGAGGCCTTAAGTCCTTTTTTTGGCCTCCTTATCAGCCTCTATTGTTATCAAAACCCTAAAACAAGTTGTAGCCTCCATTTTCAAGTTTTTTTTAGCCTTAGAAGGAAGTTTGGTGCTCATTTTATGTATTGTAAAGGAATTAAGAAGATATTGAAGTTTCTAGCTTGGAGAAGGAAGTCTTGGATCCAGAATCACTCGATTTCTTACAGTTAATTTAAGGTATCAAGTTCATACCTTCATTTGTAGATGATTAGATCTCCTCATTTTAGTTTTTGCTGTGTTTTGGCGTCTTTTGGGGGATGACGATGGAGTGATGTCATTTAAGGAGTTGTTCTTTCAGATCTGAGTGGGTTTTGGTACCCTTGAGCTTGGTGCAAACTTTATGAGGATTTTGGTGTCATGCATGCATTAAGTCAATTATTAAGTCCATTCTAAGCTGAATAGCAACTTTATGTGGTTTTCCAACTCAAGGAAGTCAGATCTATGTTCTGGAGTCATGTCCTTATGGATTAAGTGCTTGAGGTGGGTTTTTGGCGAACTGGGCGAGTTTGTTGAATAAAATCGGCTAGTTGGCTCCATTTTCCCCGACATTTTTTCAGACTGATAAAGGAAATCTGCAAGTTTGTGGTCAACTTGGCGAGTTGACTTGGTTTTTTTCGATCTGTGCAGTTGATGGAGAAACTCGACGAGTTGGATCAACTTGGACAATTGACTTTGACTTTCGATTTATGTCTTTGACTAAGTTTGTCCCAAGGGATGCTTGAAATAATCTGAATTATAATAAGGAAAATTATGATCTTAGGATAAGGCCCACATGAGGTTGGGCTCAATTTGGAAAATTGGGCCATTAGTTTGTAGATCTTTTGGTTTTAGGCCTCAGTTTTGGTTTATGTTGGGTCAGGGATAAAATGGTCATTTTAACCCAAGTAAGGATTATGGATTATAGCATGGAACCCAATTGCTAAATGGGTGTGTTGCTGGTATTGATAGCTCGGGAAGCCCGCAGGGCAACAACTAGGGATTTCTTCTGAGGAGCTTCTGCATTCAAGGTGAGTTTCTTCTCACTGTACCCGTGGGTCAAAAGCACCAATGTCAGCCCACTAGTTTTGGTTATCTATTAGTAGAGGGATGCTTTAGGGGTAGTATATAGTCATATAGTATAGATTGAGGAATCTTTATCCAAGCTCTCTTACATGTTCGTTGTTTGGTTGTGGTTCTAGAGTGGGATCATCTGTCTGGGAGACTACCTCACCTCTAAATATATACAGTTATGCATTCCTTAGATTGCAGATATTGAGTATGTTGCTATGTTGTTATGATCTGTTAAATCGGTATCTTGGTAGATGGAATGTTGCTATGCTTAGTGACCTATAGATCTATGGAACTGGTTGTAGGCTGTTATATGATTATTTGTTATATGTGCGCATGTTTAGTCGGTGGCTGAGGCTTCACTGCTTTGTGCGTAAGCCAAAAAGCTGGGGCATCCCAACTTGATGGTTGAATGGTCCTGAGGGTATTCCATCCCGAGGTTGATTGGACCCATAGGGTATTGGCATTCCAACCCGATGGTTGAGGGCCTGGGGTATTCCAACTCGATGGTTGAGTGGACCCGATATGATTGAATGATATGTAGTGAGATTGGATTGCTTTGTGCATCAGTCAATAGGCTTGGGGTATTCCATCTTGAGGATGATTGGACCCATAGTGTATTGGCATTCCAACCCGATCATTGAGGGCCTCGCGTATTCTAACCCGATGGTTGATTGGATCTGATATGATTGAACGATATGTGGTGAGATTGGAATGCTTTGTGCATTGGTCAATAAGGATGGCGTATTCCATCCTGTGGATAATTGGACCCATAGTGTATTTGCATTCCAAACCGATGGTTGAGGGACTGGGGTATTCCAACCTGATGGTTGATTAGACCTATAGTGAATTGGCATTCCAACCCGATGGTTGAAGGCCCAGGATATTCCAACTGATGTTTTATTGGACCCATAGTATGATGTTATTTTTTATGTTATTTGTTTGGGTTTTGTTGTTTTTGGGGAACCCACTAAGCTTCGTGGTTACAGTTTTGGTTTATGGTTTCAGGTACTTCAGTGGACCGTGGCAAGGTGAAGGGGTTGTCGTACACATCCCCGCATTTTGGACTTATGATTTCTGGGAAACACTGATAATGTGAATGTTTTGAAAATTATGTTGGAAGAGATTCTGATTTTTAAATAATGTTTTGGGAACAACGTGTAACAACCAAATTTTTCAAAGATATTTTTCATTTTTAATTACTAAACATAATTGCATAAACCATGAAATTCCATCATAATTGTTTTCAAATCCATAATTATTACATCATGTTTAATATTATTCGAGTGTCCCAAACGTAGTAATTAAAGAGAGATAGAGTGCACGCCGCACCATCACGCCTTGCCCTTGCCCTTGGGCTCAGATGTACCTAAAACAAATCCATAAACGGTAAGTTTGGAAGCTTAGTGAGCTCACCAGAGCACACCCACACACAAACACATATAACAAATCAGCTATACAGAACATATAAACCATGCATACTAGCCACATAAGGAAGCCCAGGAAACCCACCAGGGACTTACTCTGGGTGCCATGGGAACCCCCACATGGTCTTAGCCCAATGCCTCGGGAACCCCCCGAGGTCTTTAACCTACGATGCCAAGGAAACCCTCCAAGGTCTTACACCTAAGTGCCTCGGGAACCCCCCCCCCCCCCCCCCCCCCCCGAGGTCTTCGACCTAGGATGCCAAGGAAACCCTCCAAGGTCTTACATCTAAGTGCCTCGGGAACCCCCCGAGGTCTTTCATGCAAGCACAATCACAAAACACATAAATTCATATAACGGATAACACATATATCATAAACACATAATGGGCTGGCCTTGGTGCCTTAGACCCATTGGCTTGGTGAGGAGACTCACCTCCATCCGATGAATACGAATACCGTCCTCCTAGTAATCCACAACCACTAGCGCTGAACAAAATCAGTATTAACCCAAGATTAGAGTTGATCATGGCCAAACTGAAACTCAATCCCAAAGTCCTTTCCGAATGGCCCAAGAGTCTTCCTTAGCTAATGGGCCCCAAGATCCATGTTCAAAATTTATTAATGGGCCACATGGCCCATCAAGGGCCAACTATAATACTTCCGTCCTAAAACTGTCAATTGGACCATTAACTCGAATTATGGTCAGGCCCAAAAATAGCTTAAGGCCCAAACGACTTATGAGCCCAAAACACGTCCAAGTCCATCAGGGGTGCGCACGCCATGCGTACCACCATGGTACGCGCAGCGTACCGAGCTTTTGCGCATTATGCGCGGCGTTCTCCATGTTACACACAACATAGGAACAAATTAAGCACTCTTTCCATTAAGTGCTTAATACTCGATGGTTCAACGTTCCAAAATGAGATCTGAGCACATTTTAACGACCTAGGTCATAAAGTTGGCGACTTTATGACCTTGCATGCTATGAAGGAACTCAAAACGTCACTTCTCACTCTAAGACCTTAAGTAAGAGCTCTCAAATCATGCATGGAGTCTTAGTACCCACCAAGCTCGTAAGTTCATGCACTTAGTCTAAAGAACAAGATGGAAAGGTCACGACTTTATACCTCTAGAAGCCTTCCAAGGTGAACTAAATGCAGAATCTTGAAACTCCAATCCACTCCAAGCTTGCTTAGGATCTCCTTCTTCTTGAATGAACTCTACCAAGACCATAAAACCCACTCCTCATGCTCAAACACTCTCTCACAATGATTCTCAGGTGATAAGGGACGAAAGTGAGGCTCTAGGGATGAATAAAGTCGGGTCCAAAGGATTAAAGGTGTTTAAATATGTGGCAAGACCGCACATTAGGGTTTTGGTCCTCTGCTACGCACGCCCCGCGTACCTTCTGCGTACGCCCCATGTATGCACAGTTCCTTCGCGATCCTTCCATCTTAGTACGCTGAGCGTACCCGTAGTTACGCCCCGCGTACCCACAGGAGACCATTAGCTAATTAATTCAACTTTGAGGGTTTAAAATTAATACCTGACTTGGAGTGTTACAACTCTCCCCAACTAGAACTAGACTTCTTCCTCGAAGTCCATAGCTGAAAACAGATCGGGGTAATGCTACCGCATCTCTTCCTCCGGCTCCCACGTCCCTTCGGAGCCCTTCCGGTGCTTCCATTGCACCTTTACCAACCTCACTTCTTTGTTGCGAAGACCCTTTGTCTTCCTATCTAGGATTGCGACTGACTTTTCGACATAATTCAAGCTCCCATCCACCTGAATGTCATACAAGGAAACAACTACGGTCTCGTTAGCAACACACTTCCAAAGCTGAGACACATGGAAGGTTTTGTGAATCTGATTAAGCTCCTCTGGTAGCTCGAAACGATATGCCACCTTGCCCACTCGAGCTATAATCCTAAACGGGCCTATGAACCGAGGCCCCAACTTTCCCCTCTTACGAAACCTGATAATCCCTTTCCGGGGTGACACCTTCAGCAGTACAAAATCCCCTACCTGGAACTCAAGATCCGAGCACCGTCGGTCAGCATAGCTCCTCTGGTGACACCTTCAACAGTACAAAATCCCCTACCTACCCAAACACTTGTTTAAGCTTTGAAGCACTTAACCACTTAAGTTGTAATAGCTTTGAGCATCATTTAGAGACCCAATTGAGAGTTTACGGCCAGGAGTTTACTCCCCTGGGCCGTAAACTCCAACACACATGGTCTTTGGACCATAAACTCTCGTATGAGGCTTTTCACTCCTTTGTTGCAACCCGATAGCCTCCTAGCACTTGACCAAAGTGTTTTCCTCGCAATATGATGTTTATACATGTTTAATTAGTGGTAAAATCACTAATTGGTTATATACATATGTCTTCATATGTATTTAGGATTATTGTGTGTGTCTAAGTCTTCACTTGACACCAAGCACCGGTCCAACACTTCCTTCCGATCCGCTCACTGCAGGTGAGTTCATACCCCTTGAATTAACCTTTTAAATGTTTCAAATTTTTATAAATGCTTTATGGGGGGGGGGGAATACACGTTGAATCATGATTAGTTATTATATCAATCACATATGATTAATAATTAAACATGCAAATGACTTTACTTTACGTTAACTGTTTTGCCAATAAGTTTTCATCAAATGTTTATCTTGAACATTTTTAAGTGTTTAAAACACTTTATTAAACTGTTTATTAAACACAATGTGTTTCATTTCAAACCCTGTTACATTTGTGGGTCAAACAAAGGTTCCTTTATACTTAAACTGTTGTTATCAATCAAATACTTTCAAATCATTTTATAAATTGACATCAAGTCGATCTCTTCTTAGGTATTAATTTTCCTTTAAAGGTTTTACAAAACTCCTTATATACTTTTATATTGTCAATTTCATGCCGGTATAGGTATAATTATATAATTAATGTTTAAAGGACTTAGGAAGGCTAACCCGCTTTATTTCCTTTTTCCCGTTGGGATGGGGTCTGGTAGGGTATCGGGTATCCGTCCGAAGGTCGTTTAACTAGCAATTATATATCATGTATACATATAGAGACATAAGAGTTGTCCTCAGTCAGTTCAGTACCGTTGGGTAGCAAAGGCATTACTTCAGGTTATACACGTACATGGTTAGTAACTATTATAGGTTTAGTTAAGAGATACCACTTACCATTCCAAGTACAAGGAATCACACAAGAGTCAGTTCATTCACGAGTCTATACTAGTACATTACATGATACATGAGTACGTTTACATAGACACGCTTACATGAGTACATTCACATAGGTACGCTTACGTGAGTACGTTTACATATGCTTACATGATACATGAGTACGTTTACATATGCTTACATGATACATGAGTACGTTTACATAGATACGCTTACATGAGTACATTTACATACATACATTTACTTGTATGCACTTACATGGATAATTGTACCTAGATTCACTAGGATGATTTACTAGTACATTATGTGTAAATTGTCCTGCCTATCCCAGTTCAACGGGATGTCTAGACGAGATTAACCATTCCAGAACCCACCTGTTAGCAACAGTGGTAGATGAACATCTACGGATGCCTACGATTAATACTTATATTAGGAGTACCTTTACGGGACTAACCATTCCTTAAACCTGCTGCAGCTACAGAGGAAAATTGAACAATCTACGGATGTTCAAAGGTTATACATTTCGCTAGTCGCGATGTCGTGTTAATCCTAATACAAAAGGACAACACTTACATGATTATATTTTCCTATTACTTTATTTTGTGATACATTTATTTTGTACGAAAACTCGGCCAGTGGGAGGTACGTATCCCAACTCCCTCCAAAATCCAGTATACACGCTCGCAACATGTCCTCCAGTTTCTGGATCATCATCTCACTCTGCCCGTCCGTCTGAGGGTGATATTCCATGTTGAAATGCAGTTGAGTACCCAGTTCCTCGTGGAACTTTTTCCAAGACCTAGATGTAAACCGAACATCCCTATCTGAAACCACCGACACTGGCACCCCGTGCCTAGCACCACTTCTCGAACATAAATGTCTACCAACTTTTCTGCGGATATACTCTCGGAGATCAGAATGAAGTGGGCACTCTTTGTCAGTCTGTCCACGATAACCCATATAGAATCCACACCCCTCATCGTCCTTGGTAGCTTCGTAATGAAATCCATAGTGATCTCTTCCTACTTCCATATGGGAATGGGTAGCGGTTGAACCTTGTCATGAGGCCGTTGATGCTCGGATTTGACCTTCCTATAGGTCAAGCACCGCTCCACGAACCAGGCGATCTCCCGCTTCATGCAAGGCCACCAATAACTCAGTCTCAAGTCCCTATACATTTCCGTTGCACCTGTATGTATAGAGAACTTGGACTTATGCGCCCCCTCCAGTAGCTTCTGCCTCACTCCCCCTGATATTGGCACCTATACACAGCCACACTGCATCAAAAGACTGCGACTATCCTTAACAAACAAATGATACTGCCTCCGAATCTGCTCTATCTTCTAATTCTCCTTCTTTACTCCCTCGACTTGAATCCCTTAATCAAATCCAGCAGAGGAGAAATCATCGTCATCCTTATACAACGTTCCCAATCGGGAACCCTGCCGTCTTGCGGCTTAATGCGTCGGCCACCACGTTGGCCTTCCTCGGATGGTATAAAATCTCGCAATCATAATCCTTTAGAACATCCAACCATCTCCTTTGACGCATATTGAGGTTCTGCTGATCCATCAAATACTTTAGACTTTTGTGATCAGTATAAATGGTGAACCGCACACCATATAAGTAGTGCCTCCAGATCTTGAGGGCAAACACTACCGCTCCCAGCTCCAAGTCATGTGTGGGGTAATTCGCCTTGTGAGGCTTCAACTGCCTTGATGTGTATCCATTCACATGCCCCCTCTGCATCAATACCGCGCCAATCCCCGAAATCGATGCATCACAGCACACCACTAAATCATCCAACCACTCAGGTAGCACAAGAACCGGAGCCTCACATAACCTTGGTCTCAAGTTCTCAAACGCCATATGTTGATCCTCACCCCACCGAAAGGTCACATTCTTCTTGGTCAAGCGGGTCAATGGCATAGCGATCTTAGAGAAATGGTGGATAAATCTTTGATAGTATCCCGCTAAACCCAAGAAGCTACAAATATCGGAGGCATTTTTCGGTACCTCCCATCGCATCACAGCCTCCACCTTGGTTGGGTCGACCGAAATCCCCCCTTGATTGATAACATGCCCTAAACACTGAACTTCCAACAGTCAGAAATCACATTTGGAGAGCTTCGCATAAAGTTTCTCCCCCCTCAGAGTCTCCAGTACCTCCCTCAAATGATGCTCGTGCTGCTCCCGGGGTGTCTCCTCTTATGGGCTTGAGGGCTGGTGGTTTCAAGGTGGGACATGCTGCTTTAAAAGCTCCTACATGCAAGGTCACAAAACATGAGAAATTATGCATGGAAAATCAACATGTGTTTATACCATTTGTGTTTGATATGTTTGGTTTCCTCGAGTCGGATGCGGTAGAGCTTCTTATTAGAGTACAAACAATCATGCATAGCAATGTTATATCCCATAAATCTATGAATGTGGTATTCAAAAGAATTTGTTTTACCATACAAAAAGGCTTAGCTATTTATCTTGTTGTCCATTTGTCTTCTCACTCGTTGTATTGTGATAATTAAATGATTTTTCATCAAATCTAATGGAATTCACATAACACAAATATAAATAATAAACTAATAAATCTACTAAAACGTTTTTTTAAGACTATGATTTTGAATTGTAATATTATTTTGAAGCCTCCGAATGATCCACTACATAATCATAATAATTAGTCGAGTGTAACTTTAAGTCTTTAATCACATAAAATGTTATTTGGAGACTATGAATTGGTTTTGTAAAATTTGTAATGTGTCACCTAAATATGGTTGACAAATATCAATTTCTAAAGCAATGGAATAAGCCAAAATTTTCATCCAAATATAAATATTATGATTAAAGTTTGGGAAATCTTCAGAAAAGTCCCAATATTTACGGAAAAGTTCACTTAGGCCCAAGATTTTTTTTTTTGAATGAAAAAGTCCTGAAAACCGGCAAAAATTTACGGTTTGACATTTTTTGACCGGTTGAAACTGATACCAAATTAATTTGGGACTATTTCGTAAACTAATCCAAAATATTGGGATTTTTCTATAAACAAAAAATATTATGACTTTTCTGTAAACAAAAAATATTATGACATTTCTGTAAGCAAAAAATATTAGGACTTTTCTGTAAACAAAAATATTAGGACTTTTCTACAAACAAAACCCTTATTATTATTATTATTATTATTATTATTATTATTATTATAATTATTAAAAGTATAAATAAGAATACTATTTTTTAAACTTGTTATTATTAATATTGTTACTAATACATATAAATGCATTAAATGAAAAAAATAATATTAATGACATTGTTTAAGGGTGGAGGTGGAGGAGATGGTGATGCTTTTAGCATTGAAATCGTGAATGTCTGCTTGTATATTTTTACTTTGTATATGGTAATTTCATATTTGTTATTATTGTTTTCAATTCAGAATATTAATACTTAATAATTTGAAAGAAGTTGCATATTAATAGTTTAAGGTAGTAGGGTTTCTCACTTTGTATATAAAATTGTTTAAGGTAGAAGAATTACTTTCCAAATCCAACAAATCCACTACAAACATCTGCATGGGTAACCCATATCAAAATTCAAAAGTATTAATTACAATATTTTGTTTAATAAAAAGTAATAGGAATAATTCAAAAGTATTAATCAAAATTCAAAAGTATTAATCCAAAAAACATGTCCTATTACTTTTTATTAAACAAGATATTGTAATTAATATTTTTGAATTTTGATATGGGCTACCTATGTAGATGTTTGTAGTGGATCTGTTGTGACAACCCGAAATTTCCATTCTGTATAACATATTAAGTCAATAGAAGTTAGAACAGTTGCAGTAAGTTTTCAGACTTTTGGAATAAGTTTGGAGTATTTCAGGATTTACACTTAAGGAGATATCAGGAGAGAGGATGCACTAGGGTTTTGTGCAACTATGTTATTCCAAAACTCTATGATATTAGAGTTCATTGCGTGAATAAAATATTTTCTGCCAAAAATCCCAGGACTATATATAGGATTCTGAGCCATATTTATTCATTAGTTACATTTCCAACTAGAGAAAAGCCGAATTCTCTCTCAAGGATCTTCAGACTGTCGCCCCATAACGTGACTACCTCTATCTAGTTGTATTATATAGCTTAGAGTGTGCTTAATAACATCAAAATCATATCAAAACAACAAGATTTGAGAGTTTACCGCCAGAGAACATCTTGGACCGTAAACCCTCCTTTAAGGTACAAATGATGCCTAGTCCTTTCCTTGAGCAATGAAACTAGTTTGGACTTGTACCCTAGCTAATGTGTTTAGGACTAGAAAACAACCTTAGAACACCAAGAGTAAGGTGTTCACGGCCCAAGAAGTTCCAGGGCCGTGAACTCCTAACAAAGGGGCCAAAGTGTGCTTTACAACCTCCTAAAGCCTTGGACACTAGCTTGGATTAGTTCCTAGTTAAATTAGGGACTTGGAAATCACCAAAAACACCCTTCCAAGGGAGATTACGGCCGTAATCTCCAAGGGGTTGGTCCCAAGGCCTTGAACCCCTCAAAGGAGTTAAAAGGAAGCCCTAACCCTCTAGCAAGCCTTGATTTTTAGCATTTAACATTACACCATGGACCTAAGGACAAAGATTCACGAAATGGTACTCCTTACCATGAGTTTGATGGGCTTTGGTCATAAGACATCCTATGTGCTCATACAAACCCTAATGCTTGGATCTAGGTTTCTCTATTGTACATGCAAGTTATCCAAGGCTATAAACCATAATTCTAGCATATGGAAATCGATATTAACATATAATTAGGTTTAAGATATTACCTTGATTGTTATGTAGCAATAACAATCCCAATTCCTCCTTGAATTGACTTTGGAAGGCTTAGAGTCACAAGTGTCACTCCTCTAATGGCTCACAAACACCATAAGCAAAAGGATGAAGAGGAGAGAGGTTAGAGGCTGCCCAAAACGTGTTCTAACCCTAGAAAAGAAGTTCCCCCATTTTTTTAGCCTTAAGGGTTCTATATATAGTGAGGCTATAAGGGTTATCTAACAAGGAAACCCTAATTTGGTTGCTTAAGCCCTAAGCAACCCATAGACTCCTTTAATCAAGCCCTTGGGCGATTTCCTTATGGGCTTCCCATAAGAATTCGTCCACCTCTTGATTTAAGACAATCCATGGCCCAAATTGCAATTATCTTATAATTACAATTCCAGTCCCTTAAGTTTAATTAATCTCTTTTAGTCACAAAACTAATTACTAATTAATTATTGACTAATATTAATTAAACAATATGATTTCTCCTTTAATATATTATTCCCATAATATATTAATAAATCATATTTAATCCTTTCTCTCCATAATTCATCCTATCAAGTTGCTTTGGTGAAGGCAACCCAAAAGGACCATGCACCATCGGGTCAAGTACATACCAAAATAGTTATGGACTTAGACACTAATCCAACAGAGTTTACGGCCACAAACTCATGGGGGAGTGGTCGCAGGGCCGTAAACATTTAACAAGGCCATTTTAGGGCCTTAAACCTACCCAAACACTTGTTTAAGCTTTGAAGCACTTAACCACTTAAGTTGTAATAGATTTGAGCATCATTTACAGACCCAATTGAGAGTTTACGGCCAGGAGTTTACTCCCCTGGGCCGTAAACTCCAACACACATGGTCTTTGGACCATAAACTCCCGTATGAGGCTTTGCACTCCTTTATTGCAACCCGATAGCCTCCTAGCACTTGACCAAAGTGTTTTCCTCACAATATGATGTTTATACATGTTTAATTAGTGGTAAAATCACTAATTGGTTATATACATATGTCTTCATATGTATTTAGGATTATTGTGGGTATCTAAGTCTTCACTTGACACCAAGCACCGGTCCGACACTTCCTTCCGATCCGCTCACTGCAGGTGAGTTCATACCCCTTGAATTAACCTTTTAAATGTTTCAAATTTTTATAAATGCTTTATGGGGGGGGGGGAATACACGTTGAATCATGATTAGTTATTATATCAATCACATATGTTTAATAATTAAACATGTAAATGACTTTACTTTACGTTAACTGTTTTGCCAATCAGTTTTCATCAAATGTTTATCTTGAATGTTTTTAAGTGTTTAAAACACTTTATTAAACTGTTTATTAAACACAACGTGTTTCATTTCAAACCCTGTTACATTTGTGGGTCAAACAAAGGTTCTTTTATACTTAAACTGTTGTTATCAATCAAATACTTTCAAATCATTTTATAAATTGACATCAAGTCGATCTCTTCTTAGGTATTAATTTTCCTTCAAAGGTTTTACAAAACTCCTTATATACTTTTATATTGTCAATTTCATGTCGGTATAGGTATAATTATATAATTAATGTTTAAAGGACTTAGGAAGTCTAACCCGCTTTATTTCCTTTTTCCCGTTGGGATGGGGTCTGGTAGGGTATCGGGTATCCGTCCGAAGGTCGCTTAACTAGCAATTATATATCATGTATACATATAGAGACATAAGAGTTGTCCTCAGTCAGTTCAGTACTGTTGGGTAGCAAAGGCATTACTTCAGGTTATACACGTACATGGTTAGTAACTATTATAGGTTTAGTTAAGAGATACCACTTACCATTCCAAGTACAAGGAATCACACAAGAGTCAGTTCATTCACGAGTCTATACTAGTACATTACATGATACATGAGTACGTTTACATAGACACGCTTACATCAGTACATTCACATAGGTACGCTTACGTGAGTACGTTTACATATGCTTACATGATACATGAGTACGTTTACATAGATACGCTTACATGAGTAAATTTACATATATAAATTTACTTGTATGCACTTACATGGATACTTGTACCTAGATTCCCTAGGATGATTTACTAGTACATTATGTGTAAATTGTCCTGCCTATCCCAGTTTAACGGGATGTCTAAACGGGACTAACCATTTCGGAACCCACCTGTTAGCAACAGTGGTAGATGAACATCTACGGATGCCTACGGTTAATACTTATATTAGGAGTACCTTTACGGGACTAACCATTCCTTAAACCTACTGCAGCTACAGAGGAAAATTGAACAATCTACGGATGTTCAAAGGTTATACATTTCGCTAGTCGCGATGTCGTGTTAATCCTAATACAAAAGGACAAAACTTACATGATTATATTTTCCTATTACTTTATTTTGTGATACATTTATGTAAACGATGAGGTATACTTTAGTTTTATACTAATAGTTAAACAGGGAAAAACCATCACATTTACAGAGATGCGTACTTTCAAAATAGTATGGTCTTGGTAGAAGACTTCTTTCATAGGGATCATAGGGATTTCTAGGGTTGGTCAAACGCTTTCCATTACTTACAAACATTTACATACTTATATGAGCTTTCTTTCAAAACAATGTTAAGACTTCCATTACAAGTTTTACACATCAAAGACACATTAATGCTTATGAATTCACCAACTTCTTGGCTGATACTCCCTTTCAAAATAACTTGTATTCTCAGGTCACACATAGACAGGTACGACGACCAGGTTTGTGAAGACGGAGCAGTCCATACTCGTCTTATTCTGATTATTCATTTTATTGTTGTACATTATGAAAGAACACACTTGTAATTAAAATTCATACTATTAATTCAATGGATGATGTTGTTGCTTGTTTACTACTTTACTTTGTTGTGATACATTACATGGCGTCCTCCGCCCCTGAACGTTTCCGCCGTTCTCGGTTTTGGGGTGTGACAGATTGGTATCAGAGAATTGTTTATTGTGAATTAAGTATATCAACCCATAAAAGATATACTAACTATAAATACATTGGGATTAAAACACTGTCTAAGAGTTTATACTTTTAAATAATAAAATATTTAACAAAGTATACGTGTCCACATTCATACTAAAATCCGTGTCACAATGACAAGAACAAAAGTATTACGATTGTTGAATATCACAGGTAAGCTCGGGGATGTATGGTCAGCCTTGGGAGTGGCATAGCCTGATCAACTATGCTGTTCCGAGGAGTGATTAACACATGCCCAAGAATGGTTGTGATGTGTCAACAAGTCTAAAAACTTACCAACATTACCACAATGAGAACATTATAACAGAACCTAAGTCTAAAATACCATAGGGGTGTTTTGTGTTACCATAATTACTTACTTGAGAACTAAAAAGGGTCTTCATTACTAAGTTGATAGTTGCTAAGTGGATACACTAAGGCTATATGTAACTAGGATGTTATAGACTTAGAATCGGTGAAATTTTTGCTTTACCCCTATTCCTTGTGAATTTGGAGTTAAGGTCACTTATTCGAAGGCCTATCCTGTGTTGATTACATATAACTTGTATGCACTTTACAAATAGCGATGTAACTAATGAAGATTTTCTAAATAATTATCTAGATAGTTCGTCTAATAATTATTTTCTTACCCCAATTCTCGTGTAGATAACATGACTGGACTCCATTCCCACGGCAACCAGTACCTTCCGAATGAGGTCATTTCTGGATGGTTTGAAGAAGAGCCAAAGAATGTGTTGGAATAGTGTCCAAGGCTGCAACTATATTAAGCAAGTATTTGACCCGGTTATGCATGGTCCTTTTGGGTTGCCTTCACCATAGCAACTTGATAGGATGATTTATTAAGAGAGAGTAAATATTATTAGTATATTATGAGAATAATATAAAGAATAATATATTGTTATTTGATTAATATAAGTCATATAATTAATTGGAATTAATTTGGTGCCTTAAAGAGATTGATTAAATAAGAGGGTATAAACTGTCAATTGTTTGATAGTTAAACTTTAGACTGTAAATCCATATAGATATGTATTGGACAGATTCTAGAAGCTAAAGGATAGCTTCAAATCATCCAAGGGGTTATCTAAGGAATGGATTTGGATGGTTTTAAGAGAAGATTATCCAATTAGGGTTTAGATTGTAACCCTTAAGGAGTCTACAAGTATAAATAGGCCCTATGGCAAAGGGAAATCAGCACTTGATCTAAAGTAGAGAAACCCTGGCCGAATTTCCTCCCCACTCCTCTCTCCCAAATCATCCTCCTTCGTATTTGGTGTTTGTAAGCCATTAGAGGAGTGACAATTGTGACTCTAGAAGCTCCAAGACAACAAGATCAACAAGGAATTCAAAGGTATGATTCTAGATCTGTTTCAATATTGTTATTACACCTAAATAGTCATTAGAAGTCTTGGATTCAAAGCATGTTTAATTAGAAAGCCTAGATCCAAGCATTAGGGTTTTGCATGCGCACATAGGAAAGTTCTTATGGCTAAAAAACATCAGTGGTATCAGAGCCTAGCTTGGTTTTCATTAAATTGTTGCTTATTTGTTTAAAACTTGTTTGCAAACTTCGAATTTTGGGTTTCTGAGTCGTAAACTCGACGAGTCCCATGGTGGACTCGACGAGTTGGCCTAACTTGACGAGTCCAGTTGGGAACTCGACGAGTTCTAGCGTCAGGAAAGGCCAGATTCGGGATTTTTCCATACTTATCTTATGGAAACTTACCTTTATCATATTAGATCAATCCTAATCCGATTTTTTGATATATATATATGACTATTATCTTGATCTAATTAAAGATATTTATCAACTAATAAAATATTTAATTTCCTTATATGATAATTAATTAATTATTTTGATTAATTTGGTAATTATCTTGCAATAAATCTTGAATAAATCAAATATAGATAATTAGGAAATTAATTGTTAATTAAAATTATTTGTTATTTGATCCTCCATGTTTTAAATGTTTAAAACTTGTCCTCAAGCTTTGAAATTTATATTTTGTGATTAAAGGTTTTAATTTAGACAATTTAAATTTCAAACCCTAGATTTTAAAATGTTTAAAATACAACCCTATACTAATATAATATTACAAGATTAATATATATATATATATATATATATATATATATATATATATATATATATAACTAAAATGCTAGTCTTACCGTTAGTAGGCCTCATTCACGAATCCGATCTATAAGGTGGGTATAAGGTTGCGGCCTATAAAATGGCGCTTAATGGGTGTACACTCACACCCACCGCTTGCTTGATCGGTGGAGGGTCGTTAGTCGAACGGGTAGGATAGGGCAACCTCATCCTCTCATTAAAAGTATAATAAGTAATACAAAGTAACTACACATATTTTAAACTTCCCAATCTTAGTTACTTTAAGAAAAGTGAATTGATGCAATCCCATGAAATTACACTTTGCACCCTTGCTAAGAAGTTAGTGGAGCGTGTGTGGTTTACCGGCACACTAATTGGTTCTAAGCAAAGGTGGCAAAGGGTGATTCATTGTTTATCATAGTTCGATGGAGCGTGTGTGGTTTACCGGCACATCGAATAGGTGATCGTTACAATGAAGGCACCATGTGAATTTGCATGGTAATTCACACCCGCTTTGTGATCCTCGGTATCCCAGTCACAAACTAGAGGGGCATATCGAGATTTAAAAATGCCATTGAATAGTTTTCAATGAATCTCATCCGAACCTAGGAATTCTCAATACGTTTAGGACTTATAGTTAGTTTTTTGGTGGAGAATTAGTGAATTGTCATTCACTTACCTTCAATTTATTTGCATGTTAGATTACGACATCCCTTTTCTAATATGTAAATGTTGTTGTTGGATCCTAGCCCTAATTTTTTCTTATTGGGTGATAATTAGGGATTCATATTCTAATCTATCTTTGTCTTTTTCTAATTGTAGATGTCGAACGCAAACAACGCTGCTACTAGTTCTTTCACGTTGATGAGCCTTTGCCAAAAGGTCACCTTCGATGGAACGAACTTTAGCGAATGGATAAGATACATTCACACCATTGCTCGCTATTAGGATAAGGAGTATGTCCTCGATGAGAAGCTCGAGAAAATCAACCCTGAAATCGCTACTCCGGCCGAAATTACCGCTTTTGAAACTCATGAGCGCGATGCAACGAAGGTACATTGCATCATGATAGCCACCATGAACTCCGAATTCCAAAAGTCCTACGAGGACATGTACCCGTATGAGATGCATCAAGACTTATTGGAGAGATACCAACAAAACACGAGACAAGAGCGTTATGAGATTTTCACAAACATGATTTCCTCTAAGATGGGTCATGGAGAGTCTCTTACCGTGCACCTGCAAAAGATGCAAAGGTATGTCGACCGCATTCGCAAGTTAAATGTTGACTTTGGGGAAGACTTGGCGATCGACATGGTGCTTCACTCTTTGCCTCCGATGTACAATCAATTTAGGATGACCTACCACATGAACAAAGAAGAGGTCACCCTAAGCAAACTCCAAGGTCTCTTGAGAGTCGCTGAGAGCAACTTCAAAGACAAGTCTGTTGCACCAACTCCCAATTCACCCGCTGCTCCTGTCTTGGCTATTGGTCAAGGAAAGGGAAAGAAGAGGAAGGCTTCGTCTAAGAACTATCGCAAGGTTAAAGCCCGAGATGGTGCCTCTTCTAGTAGGACCAAAGTTGATCCCGCTAAGCCCTGCCCTAACCCTAAGGAGGCAGAGTGCCACCACTGCCACAAGATAGGACATTGGAAGAGAAGCTGCCCAGAATACCTGCAAGCCATCAAGGAAGGAAAGATCAAGCCATCTTTCGCAGGTATATACACAATTAGATCTAACGATTCTAATCATGCTATTTCTTGGGTTCTTGATACCGGTTGTGGTTACCACATTTGTTCTAATGTGCAGGGACTAAGAAGAAGTAGGGATGTGGAGCAAGGAAGAATCAATCTAATCATGGGGAACAGAAGATCGTCGCCTGTGAGCAAGATTGGAGTGTATTCTTTAGTGCTTAGGAATAATTTGTGTTTATATTTGAACAATTGTTGCTATTCGCTAGAAATGGCTAGAAACATCATTTCATTTCATGGTTTATATAGACAAGGTTTTAGATTTTCTTTTAATAATGAGAATGGTTCTATTTTGGCTTATCTAAATGGTGTCTTTTACTTTGAAGCTATACCATGTAATGGAATTTATGAAACTGTTATGATTGTGGATAACTTAGGAAATGATGTTTTGAACATAGATTCTTCCACTAGTATGGATAAAGCATCCTTGTGGCATTCTCGTCTTGGACATGTCAACAAGAAACGCATAGCTCAACTCCAAAAGGATGGAGTGTTGGAGTCATTCGACCTTAGGGAAGATGACACGTGCGAGTCTTGTTTACTTGGAAAGATGACTAAATCACCCTTCACGGGTACGTGTGAAAGGGGTGAGGGTCTATTGGACCTAATACATACCGATGTATGTGGACCGTTTAGATCAACCACGAAGGATGGGAACCGCTTCTACGTGACTTTTACCGATGATTAGTAGATATGGGTATATCTATTTAATCAAGCAAAAGTCAGAAACCTTTGAAAAGTTCAAAGAGTTCAAGAATGAAGTGGAGAATCAATTGGGCAGGAAAATCAAGATGCTTCGATCCGATCGAGGAGGAGAGTACCTAAGTCTTGAATTCCACGATTATCTCAAGGAGTGTGGAATAGTTTCACAATTGATGCCTCCTAGGACACCGTAGTTGAATGGTGTGGCAGAAAGGCGTAATCGAACCTTATTGGATATGGTTCGCTGTATGATGAGTCTTGCTTCACTACCTATCTCTTTTTGGGGGTATGCCTTAGAGACTGCCGCCCATATCCTTAACCGAGTCCCTACTAAGAAGGTTGCCAAAACACCTCACGAGATGTCGACAGGGAAAGCTCCCTCGTTAGCACACATCAAGGTTTGGGGTTGCGAGGCTTTCGTAAGACGAGATACTCACGACAAGCTCGAACCTCGAAGTGAGCGATGTATTTTCATCGGCTACCCGCAGAAATCCTTTGGATATCTCTTCTATAGACCGAAGGACAATGTTGTCTTCGTTGCGAGAAGAGGAGTTTTCCGAGAGCGAGAACTCATAAGCCAAGGAGACAGTGGGAGGCAAATCGAACTTGAAGAGATTCAAGAGTCGATAGATGAAGGAACCTCTACCGCTGGCACTCAACCCCGAGGAGGAAACTCCGGTTGAACCAATTGACGAATCCTTACCTCTTAGACGTTCCGATAGAGTTAGAGTTCTACCCCAGTTTTATGGTTTTCATATTACTACCGAAGGGGACACGTATATTAGTGACGGTACACTAATAAACTTTGATGAACCTAATAGCTATAAGGAAGCCATGGCAGGCCCGGAGTCTGCGAAATGGAAAGAGGCAATGGATAGCAAGATCCAATCCATGCATGATAACCAAGTTTGGAATTTGGTTGATAATGTGTCCGGACGTAAGACCGTTGGGTGCAAATGGATCTTCAAGAAGAAGACCGACGTGGATGGAAACGTACACACATATAAAGCGCGATTGGTTGCGAAGGGCTTTACTCAAACTCTCGGAGTTGACTATGATGAGACCTTCTCACCAGTTGCGAAGATAAAATCTATTAGAGTGATGCTAGCTATTGCCGCATTTCATGATTATGAGATTTTGCAAATGGATGTCAAGACCGCTTTCCTTAACGGAAGGTTGGCTGAGGATGTTTACATGGCTCAGCCAGAGGGGTTTGTGGATCCGAAGCATCCGAATAGAGTGTGTAAGCTTGAGAAGTCCATTTATGGACTTAAGCAAGCGTCTCGCAGATGGAATCTTTGTTTCGATGAGAAATTCAAAGAGTTTGGATTTGTACGAAGCGAAGATGAATCGTGTGTATATGTCAAAGCCAGTGGGAGTATAGTAAGCTTCCTCTTTCTATATGTCGATGACATATTACTCATAGGAAACGACATCCCGACTCTGCAGGAAGTTAAGTCCTGGCTCGGGAAGTGCTTCGCTATGAAGGACCTCAGAGAGGCTTCTTACATTTTGGGAATAAGGATAGTAAGAGAAAGAAGTAAGAGGCTAATTGGACTTAGTCAGAACACTTACTTAGAGAAGGTACTAAAACGTTTTAGTATGGAAAACTCAAAGAAGGGAGAATTACCGATACAAAGTAATGCCAAGTTGAGTAAGACTCAAAGTCCGAGTACCGAAGCTGAAATAGCATAAAGGAGTCGAGTACCATACGCTTCTGCAGTTGGCTCAATCATGTACGCTATGACTTGTACTCGCCCTGATGTAGCCTTCGCTTTGAGCATGGTTAGTAGATATCAAGGGAACCCTGGCAGAGGCCATTGGATTGCGGTGAAGAATATCCTTAAGTACCTTCGGAGGACGAAGGAATGGTTCTTAGTCCTCGGAGGGAGTGATGACTTGAAGGTGCGAGGGTATAGTGACGCCAACTTTCAGACCGACAGGGACAACTACTGTTCGCAGTCGGGCTGGGTCTTTACCCTGAATGGAGGAGCAGTGACATGGAAGAGTTCCAAGCAAGAAACCGTAGCTGATTCAACGTGCGAATCAGAGTACATTGCAGCAAGAGAAGCGTCGAAGGAGGCAATATGGATGAAGAACTTCATCGGTGATCTTGGGTTGTACCTGCCATAAAGGAGCCCATGGAGATTTTCTGTGATAACGAAGGAGCGGTTGCCTTGACCAAGGAACCGAGGGATCATGGTAGATCACGACCTATCGACAGAAAATATCACTTCATTAGACATCGTGTAGAAGAAGGACAACTCATAGTGAAGAGGATATCATCGGAAGATAACCCAGCAGATCCGCTTACGAAGGGACTGAGTAGGGTTAAGCACTTGCAACATGCTAGGAGTATTGGACTGAAGGATGATATTAGCATATATTAGATAGTATTAGAAACAAGTAATAGATAAATGTAATTAACATTTGATGATTAAATAAAGGAATTTTATTTATAAGTAATGTTACTATCTTAAGTTAATTGTTTAACTATTGTTTCACTTTGCATGTTTTGACTTCCATAATAATTGAGTTTATTAGGAATAATCGAATTATTCAAATTGTCCACAATCGTTCATATGTTGGAAGTAGATATGAATGAAGATTTTCATGAATTGGTGTGTAGATTGTCTAAATGGTGTTAGACTTAGCAAAGGGTTGCTGCAACGTTCATGAGTGCTTATGAACTGGTTTTGAGCATTGGAACAAACCCGCGCTTGCTGGAATCACCTTATGGAATATGATATAAAAGGGTGATCGCAAGACGATAATATCATATAGTCTTAAAACCTAGATATATGGTTTGTTATTTGTTAATTGATTGTACATTGATAATGCGAAAACGCATCAGTAACTCGGTGTTATAAAACGCATTGTTGTGTATAATTGGTTAATGAATAAGTAAATGCATATAAGTTGAAGTTTATCTGTAACTTTTATCTAAGAAGGTAAAAGCGATATCTCGGCCGCTCGATGATTTGATTTGACTTATGTGTCGGGCCCGGTCAAAACTGAATTGATGTGTTCGATTAAGTTCTATGTCGAATAAATCAGAGATCGAGAAACCTAAATGCTTGACTAACCATTCCATAGGATTGTCAGCATGATATCTAACAGAGGACTGTACAATCCCTTATCTAAAGGACAAGATTGATTAGATCAGAGTTTGACAGCGTCTTTGAGAGCTACGATTGCAAACCGAATTGTACTTGTGCATATAGTTACTAGACTTATCCAAGTGGGAGACTGTTGGAATAGTGTCTAAGGCTGCAACTATATTAAGCAAGTATTTGACCCGGTTGTGCATGGTCCTTTTGGGTTGCCTTCACCATAGCAACTTGATAGAATGATTTATTAAGAGAGAGTAAATATTATTAGTATATTATGAGAACAATATAAAGAATAATATATTGTTATTTGATTAATATAAGTCTTAGAATTAATTGGAATTAATTTGGTGACTTAAAGAGATTAATTAAATAAGAGGGTATAAACTGTCAATTGTTTGATAGTTAAACTTTAGACTGTAAATCCATATAGATATGTATTGGACGGATTCTAGAAGCTAAAGGATAGCTTCAAATCGTCCAAGGGGTTATCTAAGGAATGGATTTGGATGGTTTTAAGAGAAGATTATCCAATTAGGGTTTAGATTGTAACCCTTAAGGAGTCTACAAGTATAAATAGGCCCTATGGCAAAGGGAAATCGGCACTTGATCTAAAGTAGAGAAACCCTGGCCGAATTTCCTCCCCACTCCTCTCTCCCAAATCATCCTCCTTGCTATTTGGTGTTTGTAAGCCATTAGAGGAGTGACAATTGTGACTCTAGAAGCTCCAAGACAACAAGATCAACAAGGAATTCAAAGGTATGATTCTAGATCTGTTTCAATATTCTTATTACACCTAAATAGTCATTAGAAGTCTTGGATTCAAAGCATATTTAATTAGAAAGCCTAGATCCAAGCATTAGGGTTTTGCATGCGCACATAGGAAAGTTCTTATGGCTAAAAAACATCAGAATGATCATCCTATCCCTGTGAATGATCACCATGATGAAGACCTTTCAGACGGTGCTAACTCCGAACCCGAGGTTGAGAACCTACCCCAAGCAGCTCCCTTTCAAATTCCTAACCCTCGTCCGGCTTTTCATGGCCCGACGCCGGAGTGGGTGGAATGCTTGGAAACATGGACCCAAGGACTAGATCAGCCCATGCCATTTATTGGTGACCGAAGCTTTTATGACCTGAACAATGGGGGCTCGGCAGATAGGATCTTGCCAATCTTAGTCCACAGAGTGGCCCGAAATGAGATTCAAGGCAAGACAGCCCTACATCAGATCACCGAAGTTGTCGCCGATGCGAGAATGCATACCCTACGCACCATTCGTCTAGAAGATGCTCGTGAGAGATCTGAGAGAAACCATGAAACCCTGCTACAAGCACTGGCTGAATCAAGAGCCAAAGTCATAGAACTCCGCGTACGCCAGAGGGTGTACGAACGACACCTACTTGATGTGGAACGTCAATTGGCTGAACTGAGAGTTCACCAGAGGGATGATCGTCGCCAGTAGAAGATACTTTAATTTCCTTCTTGTTTTAAAAGAACTGTGTTCCTGTCTATGTCCTATGTGGCATTTTTCTATGGAACTGCCTTGTACTGTAGGTACTTTTAGTTAGGCCTTTATACGGCCAAAACTTTGGATACTCCGGTTATGATGTAAGACCTGCTTCAAGGTCAATTTTTCCTGAACTTATTTCATCTTAAACATCGTTGATGTTGACAGTCGGCTAAATTCCGTGTCACTTTTTTGTTCAAATACTCTCATCATACTTTCATTGGAGTCTATCTGAATCATGCTTTAGTCAAGTCATTGGACTATAGTAATTTAAATCCGGAGACATTTCCGAGTCTCTTTTAGTGGTTGGATCATATTATCCACCAACCCATAGTACCTCGGCACGAACGACAAACGTCTTGAGACCACTGTATGAGCTTACTTCCACTTTTTCTAGGACTGCATCATAGGGATGTAGGTCAAACCTTCGTGAACATGCTTCCATTCCGTACTATGACTGCATCATAGGGATGTAGGTCGAACCTTAGAGAACATACTTCTATTCTTTACATGAGCGATCGAACTACATCTAGGTTCAACCATTCTCGCTCACAAATTCATTTTTCTTTCCGTGTAACAGAATCATGTCGCCAAAGAAAAACGATCAGCCCATCAACCAAACACCAACTCTTCAGATTGATGCAGCTACCTTTCAAGCTGCAGTCTCGGCTGCCGTGTCAGCTATTCTGACCCACCTTAACGCTAACAACGCGAATATTAGCGGGATTGTTAACAACAATTTCAATCCAGGTAATAATCAAGTACCTCAATGAGCAACAAACTACCACGATACCCCGAGTTCCAAAACCAAGAGTAACAAACGGAAGTTTTGGGCTAGAGCTAAGGACAAATCGCTTCAAGGAGCGAACAAGAAACAACCATCGGTAACAACTTTCATAGCCACGACATCTGTACCTCATACTACCTTTCCTTCTGGTATCCCAATTGCCCTTAACCCAACCAGACAGTATGCTGGGAACTTACCGAAGTGCGATAAGTGCAACTTCCATCATCTAGGAGGGTGTCGTATACCGCACTGCTTTAACTGCAATAGAGATGGGCATACTACCCGTTGCTGCAGAATTCGGATCCAACACATTACTTCGACCACCAATGTCGAAAACTCTCGGATATGCCATCTATGTGGCGAGATAGGGCACTTCAAGAGAGACTGCCCATCAGGGCAGATTGATGATGGAACAAGAGGAGTTTGACCTCAGAATGGAAAGAGGCAACGAAGGAACCTACTATAGTATAGGTTCACTTCCAATCGTCAATATTTTGTATGCTTTTAAATCATGTTTAAAAACTAGTGCAACTCGAGTCTTATCTTTTGCGAGATCCTGTCAGTTAAGGGACTCTCGTGCTGCGTATACTTGTCTTTTGTAGTTTGTTCGCAGCAGTATTCCTATAGTTACTCTAAAAGTATTGTAACCCAGTTAAAAGTTGCACCGTTGTGTTTTATTTATAACGCTTTTATGTTCAGATCTAAGTACATCTCTTTCTCAGTAAACGTCTTTTAGCGAAGCCGTCATATCAGAACACCGAAGTACTCATGCATGGAGTACCTTGTAGTCCTTTTCCTTTCCGAAGAAATCCCCACAGTATCACTCGTACAGTATGTCAAGTTCAATCCAAAGATTCATACGGTTGATCTATCACTGAAGAATGTATACATGAGGGTGATATGTAATCAAGGTTCTACAGGTTTAGAATTGATGATTCCACTTTAACTTCTTTTCCCTCGATGGGATGTGAGCTTAAAGAAGAAACAGTTATTTGACTACATTTTCAATCTTAATTATATATGACTCGTATACACGAGATTGTGATCGTTGAACCATGTATGAATTCTAATATGAACTCCAGGACGGAGACTGCCCAAGACTACGAGTAATTGCATTGGCATGTGAACAAACTTAGAACCCAGTATGACTCTTATAACCAGATCGCCTTACAGTCTAAACACCTATGGAGATACAAGAACAATCCGGATGGCTTAGCGATCTACTAAGCAATAGAATTGGAAGACCAGGCTTCTCACCCTGGAGAGCTCCGGTCTTATTCTTCCAGAAGTCGACGGATTGCATCATATGTACCTCGACGATCGGGGACTCCGTTAAGAGTTCCTTTAGAAATCGTTATCTCTGGCTCGCATAGATGAGATGGTTGAGCAAACGTAGGGAGAGAATTACTTTCAGAAATGGACCTGAGATCCGAATATCACCAGTTCGAGTGTTAGGGAAGGATGTCCTGAAGACTACCCTCCGAACTCGATGCGGGCACTTTGAGTCCGTAGTGATACCCCTCGGATAGGACCAATACGCCCATAGTATTCATGAGCTAAATGAGTAGGATATGTCTTTCTTACTGGGATCATTTCTTCATTTCTGCATGTAATGACTTACTTATCTACCCTCGTAGTAAGAAAGAACCCATGGAAACATTTCCTTCGGAGATACTTTTCGCAAGGTTCTCTGAACACGAGTTTTGGAATTAAAGAGTCAAAATTTCCTAAGACACATTATTAGTGATGTGGAAATTCTTGAGTACTCTGGCAATTTATCCAAAACCGTTGGGAATTTGTCGGTACCGTAGACACCTACAGAAATTCACCAAATTCTACGTCCTACAGACCTACTATCGTAGTCCATTCAGAACTCCTCGCAAATTACAGAAACCCTTACGACTTTGACCCAGCAAGGGGTGGCCCTTGACTAGGAGGTTAAGCAAGAGAAAGAACCTTTGGGATTCCAAGTGAGAGACCAAATTCTTTAGGAAGTCTCACTCTGGGAATGGCTTAATACGCTTCGTAAAGCGTGGAAAGCTAAATCCAAGATAGATAGGACCTCTGAAATTCTTACCAGAATCGGTCTTGTATCTCGCAAACTAGACCTACTCCGTGAACTCAGTAACGTACATTTTACCCTTCGCGTCTCGATTTTGAAACCATAACTTTCCGTTAGGACTCTCGTAAGCCCACTCGACGAGATCGAGATTAACGAGATCCTCGCCTTCGTATTAGAACCGTAGTGACCCTCGACCGAGTGGTCAAGCGGACGAAGCAACGCCGTCGCCCGTTAGTGAAGGTTCGTTGGAATGCCAACCGAGGACCCGAATTCACTTAGGAGCGTGAGAACCAATCGATTAGGAAGTTTCCACCTCATGACTCGATCATTCATACCTACTTCCTTACCTAAATTCTAATTTCGGGACGAAATTCCCTTTAACAGGGGGATGATGTGACAACCCAAAATTTCCATTATGTATAACATATCAAGTCAATAGAAGTTAGAACAGTTGCAGTAAATTTTCAGACTTTTGGAATAAGTTTGGAGTATTTCAGGATTTACACTTAAGGAGATATCAGGAGAGAGGATGCACTAGGGTTTTGTGCAACTCTGTTATTCCAAAACTCTATGATATTAGAGTTCATTGCGTGAATAAAATATTTTCTGCCAAAAATTCAGGACTATATATAGGATTCTGAGCCATATTTATTCATTAGTTACATTTCCAACTAGAGAAAAGCCGAATTCTCTCTCAAGGATCTTCGGACTTTCGTCCCAGAACATGAGTACCTCTATCTAGTTCTATTATATAGCTTAGAGTGTGCTTAATAACATCAAAATCATATCAAAACAACAAGATTTGAGAGTTTACCGCCCAAGAACATCTTGGACCGTCAACCCTCCTTTAAGGCACAAATGGTGCCTATTCCTTTCCTTGAGCAATGAAACTATTTTGTACTTGTACCCTAATGTGTTTAAGACTAGAAAACAACCTTAGAACACCAAGATTAAGGTGTTCACGGCCCAAGAAGTTCCAGGGCCGTGAACTCCTAACAAAGGGGCCAAAGTGTGCTTTACAACCTCCTAAAGCCTTGGACACTAGCTTAGATTAGTTCCTAGTTAAATTAGGGACTTGGAAATCACCAAAAACACCCTTCCAAGGGATATTACGGCCGTAATCTCCAAGGGGTTGGTCCCAAGGCCGTGAACTCCTCAAAGGAGTTAAAAGGAAGCCCTAACCCTTTAGTAAGCCTTGATTTTTAGCATAGAACATTACATCATGGACCTAAGGACAAAGATTCACGAAATGGTACTCCTTACCATGAGTTTATGGCCATAAACTTATGGGGGAGTGGTCGCAGGTCCGTAAACATTTAACAAGGCCATTTTAGGGCCTTAAACCTACCCAAACACTTGTTTAAGCTTTGAAGCACTTAACCACTTAAGTTGTAATAGCTTTGAGCATCATTTAGAGACCCAATTGAGAGTTTACGGCCAGGAGTTTACTCCCCTGGGCCGTAAACTCCAACACACATGGTCTTTGGACCATAAACTCTCGTATGAGGCTTTTCACTCCTTTGTTGCAACCCGATAGCCTCCTAGCACTTGACCAAAGTGTTTTCCTCGCAATAT
The DNA here is from genome assembly GCF_002870075.4 of Lactuca sativa. Lineage (NCBI taxonomy): Eukaryota > Viridiplantae > Streptophyta > Magnoliopsida > Asterales > Asteraceae > Lactuca > Lactuca sativa. Next base: position 370,175,954 of record NC_056627.2, on the reverse strand, counting down.
GATGTTTATACATGTTTAATTAGTGGTAAAATCACTAATTGGTTATATACATATGTCTTCATATGTATTTAGGATTATTGTGTGTGTCTAAGTCTTCACTTGACACCAAGCACCGGTCCAACACTTCCTTCCGATCCGCTCACTGCAGGTGAGTTCATACCCCTTGAATTAACCTTTTAAATGTTTCAAATTTTTATAAATGCTTTATGGGGGGGGGGGGGGAATACACGTTGAATCATGATTAGTTATTATATCAATCACATATGATTAATAATTAAACATGCAAATGACTTTACTTTACGTTAACTGTTTTGCCAATAAGTTTTCATCAAATGTTTATCTTGAACATTTTTAAGTGTTTAAAACACTTTATTAAACTGTTTATTAAACACAATGTGTTTCATTTCAAACCCTGTTACATTTGTGGGTCAAACAAAGGTTCCTTTATACTTAAACTGTTGTTATCAATCAAATACTTTCAAATCATTTTATAAATTGACATCAAGTCGATCTCTTCTTAGGTATTAATTTTCCTTTAAAGGTTTTACAAAACTCCTTATATACTTTTATATTGTCAATTTCATGCCGGTATAGGTATAATTATATAATTAATGTTTAAAGGACTTAGGAAGGCTAACCCGCTTTATTTCCTTTTTCCCGTTGGGATGGGGTCTGGTAGGGTATCGGGTATCCGTCCGAAGGTCGTTTAACTAGCAATTATATATCATGTATACATATAGAGACATAAGAGTTGTCCTCAGTCAGTTCAGTACCGTTGGGTAGCAAAGGCATTACTTCAGGTTATACACGTACATGGTTAGTAACTATTATAGGTTTAGTTAAGAGATACCACTTACCATTCCAAGTACAAGGAATCACACAAGAGTCAGTTCATTCACGAGTCTATACTAGTACATTACATGATACATGAGTACATTTACATAGACACGCTTACATGAGTACATTCACATAGGTACGCTTACGTGAGTACGTTTACATATGCTTACATGATACATGAGTACGTTTACATATGCTTACATGATACATGAGTACGTTTACATAGATACGCTTACATGAGTACATTTACATACATACATTTACTTGTATGCACTTACATGGATAATTGTACCTAGATTCACTAGGATGATTTACTAGTACATTATGTGTAAATTGTCCTGCCTATCCCAGTTCAACGGGATGTCTAGACGAGATTAACCATTCCAGAACCCACCTGTTAGCAACAGTGGTAGATGAACATCTACGGATGCCTACGATTAATACTTATATTAGGAGTACCTTTACGGGACTAACCATTCCTTAAACCTGCTGCAGCTACAGAGGAAAATTGAACAATCTACGGATGTTCAAAGGTTATACATTTCGCTAGTCGCGATGTCGTGTTAATCCTAATACAAAAGGACAACACTTACATGATTATATTTTCCTATTACTTTATTTTGTGATACATTTATGTAAACGAGGAGGTATACTTTAGTTTTATACTAATAGTTAAACAGGGAAAAACCATCACATTTACAGAGATGCGTACTTTCAAAACAGTATGGTCTTGGTAGAAGACTTCTTTCATAGGGATCATAGGGATTTCTAGGGTTGGTCAAACGCTTTCCATTACTTACAAACATTTACATACTTATATGAGCTTTCTTTCAAAACAATGTTAAGACTTCCATTACAAGTTTTACACATCAAAGACACATTAATACTTATGAATTCACCAGCTTCTTGGCTGATACTCGCTTTCAAAATAACTTGTATTCTCAGGTCACACATAGACAGGTACGACGACCAGGTTTGTGAAGACGGAGCAGTCCATACTCGTCTTATTCTGATTATTCATTTTATTGTTGTACATTATGAAAGAACACACTTGTAATTAAAATTCATACTATTAATGCAATGGATGATATTGTTGCTTGTTTACTACTTTACATTGTTGTGATACATTACATGACGTCCTCCGCCCCTGGACGTTTCCGCCGTTCTCGGTTTTGGGGTGTGACATTTGTTGGATTTGAAAAATAATCTTTCTACCTTAAACATTTTTATTTACAAAGTGAGAAATCCTTCTAGCTTAAACTATTTATAAACAATTTTACAAATATGGAATTTCTTTTAAATTGTTAAGTATTATTATTCTGAATTGAAAACAATAACAACAAATGTGAAATGACCATATACAAAGTAAAAATATACAAACAAACATTCATGATTTCAATGCTAAAAGCATCAACATCTCATTCACCTCCACCCTTAAACAATGTCATTAATATTATTTTTTTAATTTAAATGCATTTATATGTATTAGTAACAATATTAATAATAACAAGCTCAAAAAATAGTATTCTTATTGATATAATAATAATAATAATAATAATAATAATAATAATAATAATAATAATTATAAAGGTTCTGTTTGTAGAAAAGTCATAATATTTTTGTTTATAGAAAAGTTTTAATATTTTTTGTTTACAGAAAAGTCTTAATATTTTGGATTAGATTACGAAATAGTCCAAAATTAATTTGGTATCGGTTTCAACCGGTCAAAAAGGGTCAAACTGCAAATTTTTGTTGGTTTTTGAGACTTTTTCGTTAAAAAAAAAATCTTGGGACTAAAGTGTAACTTATGAAAATTTTATGAAGATTTCCCTTAAAGTTTTCATCAAATATGAATTATAAAATGATTCTTCACAAGAATCCGACAATTTTAAGATATCTTTTGGTAGCATGTATGATTCTTAAGGATCTTGATATAAAATAATATATAAAGTTTAGAAGAAGTCAAAAAAAAACATGTAAAGACAACAAAGATGTGATCAGAGATGATGTCAATTTGATTTGCAGCAAAAGCTCATGAATACTCGTTAAGCGGTGCACTGTCCCTTTCATGCATGACTAGTGACTAGCACCAACTTAGTAGGGTAACTAGATGTAGAGTCGTGTTGGAATGCAAATTTATTGACATTAATTTTAATGCCAAATTTGAAAAAACAGTTTTGTCTTCAAAATAAAGTATGTTTATTATCGGATGTGATCATTTCGATTCATTATTTATAGATAGATTATCTGTCGGCAAACATCATACGAGTGTACAGTTTTTATCTCCGACATACAAGGAAGGAAGTATTAGGAATTACCGAATTACTTATATTTTATTATTCATCGATGAAATTACTATTACTAAAATATATTAAATCTTGCTATAACAAAATGGAAGAAATATAAAGAAAGAGGGACAATGTGTGGCTGGAAGAGTACATCTTTTTAGAGCTAGAGGTTTTTTTAAGAAGTCAAATATTAAAAATCAACTAATAAAGTATTTTTTTTTATCATGAGAGTGAATATTATTTCAGGACAATAATATAAACTAATTTTCTTATATTAAATGTTGTATACATATACACATTCATATAATACAATAATATAATTAAAATATTAACAAATATTTATTATTAATTTAAAAATAATTCTTATACTTATTTATTATAACACATTCTAGTTATTTTAAATACGTAATAATCCTTCTTAATAAATGAAAGTTTTTTTTGCCACATGTCAATCTCTCATGAGTTTTGACACTTGTCTTTTTGTGGTATTTTTGAAATAAATATTATCCATTTGTCAGTTTTTGGTTTGTTTCAATATTTAATATTAAAGTCATATATTTATATATGTAAAGTATTAAATATCATATATACACGTTTCTTCTTTTTTCTTATTTTAAAGTTATATATTAAAATAATTTTTTGTTTATATTTTAATGTTTTTTTTTTAAATCAACTACACGGGTTTCACACCTAGTATACATTAAAACAACATGACTTAATAGTCGTTATCCGTGAATTGAATATTAAATAAATTTTTTTATTCATAGTTTTTTTAAATAAAAATATTTTTTTATTTATAGTTATTCTAACTACTATTTGCTAATCAGAAAAACATCATTTACGAAGCCTGCAAATTTAATATTTCCATATAGGTTTATATTTAAAAAAGAGTTTCATATCAATTTTTTTTATTAATTTGACATTTCAATATAGGTTTAATTTAACATCATATTTGAAATTCTATTATTATAAACGAATAGATAAGAAACCCCGTTTTGCGGGGATTGAATTTGCCAACAATATGAGATGACAAAGAACACAACGTTGGGGGTGTTTTTAGTATAATAGAATGAGATGACAAAAAAATAGAACAAACATCCTAATTAAGATTTATAATTTCAATTTTCAGTTGTTACAAATACAAAAACTATCCATTCTCACAATCTAAAATAAAAAAAATTATATATAGGGAAATGATCAAATGAGAACACCTAAAAGGTTGAGAACGCGAGAACATGTATATTCAGTTGTGATTTCATGTATTTATTTGTGGAGAAACGATAATTTTTTACGCGCAATCAACATGAATATACTTTTTCTCTTCAATTGAAATTAAAGGCGTAAAAATTTATCATTTTTCCACAAATGAATAAATGGAATTACAAATGAATATACTTTGTTCTCGCGTTCTCAACCTTTTTGGTGTTCTCATTTGATCCTACTCCTATATATATATATATATATATATATATATATATATATATATATATATTCACAAAGATTAAAACTTTCAGAAAATAAGATACTTACGAAATCGATATTTACGATTATTAATTGATAAATGTTTTACCCAAATGGATGGTGGCTGACGACGGTGGGAAATCGAAGACGGAACCTACAACAATGGTAAATGAGTAATTTGTAATTGTGCAACAATTTGTGTTTTAATAAAGTTATAGCGAGAAACCTATCGGTTGTCGATTACTACGGCTAAAGAAGCTACAATAATTTCTTTAAAATTAGTGTAAATCCATTCCCCTTAATCAGATAAAAAATACAGTCAACTTTAGACGATTACAAGAAAAGAATAATTTTTTGCGGGGTAATGACCAATTTGCCCTTAAATGGTCTTAAATGAGATTGTCCTTGATTCTAATGTTTTTTGTTTACATCAATTATAAATCTATTTTTAATAAACGGGATTTTAATATATCTAAAATACATTGCTAACTTAAGATACTCGAGTAATTAAGGCATTTATATAAAATTTTCAACTATAAATACTTTGCACTTTTTAATATTTTCAAAAATCATAAAATACTGTTTCATTTATTAGATGAGAAATAGATTAACTTAGACAATTTGTTGAATGAGAGATGGATTCTTTAAGGAATAGACATCAATACAAATTCCCGTTAAAAAAGCAAACGATAGAGAGGTAATGGTGAAAGATTTGATATAGAAAACAAACAAGTTTTTTAGGAAACCATAAAACAGGAAATGGCTGTAGACATATAAACATAAACGTACCAACTGCAAAATCATTCTAAGTTTCTGATGAACCCTTGACCTCATGAGTCATGACATCTCTTCTATCTTCGTTAATTAAATAGAAATTTAAAAAATTAAATCTTGATAAATATGAAATTAAATAGTACGTCGCTATACAATACTTATAAAAGATAAAATGGTAAATGTTTCGTATTTTTATTAATCCAAAATGTATATGTACCGAAGTAAAGTATGTTGCCATATAATGCAAGCAAGCTCACACAACAATGTTGAGGAAATCATCCATAACAACTTTGCTAGTGGGTAATGCTGAAATTGCCCGTCTCTCTGTCACAATAACTGCACCACAAGTATTTGCAAAACTCAAAACCTTTCTTAACCTGTTCTCATCCTGCAATAGTGACAATGCCCTCTTTATGGACAAAATAACACTACCACCTAATAACACATACAAAAATATTTTAAAAAGTAATCAATTATATTATGAATCAAGTAGTAGCTGGAACCAGCCTATAAAGTGATGGAAATATGAAAATGCCACTTTATGAGGCAGAACAATAGAACTTATGCAATGAGAACTACACTTGCAAACACATACATATATATACACACGAAGATATGTTTCCATAATCTAATTTTTTTTTTTACACTTTTGTCCCTGCTATAGCCATGTTATCCTATAAGAACCAAATAATTCAAATTTTCAAGGCATAAAATTGAAGGACCATTAGTGAATAATTAATATAATAATGTACAGTAATCTGTTAAATGTATATAACATGTTTATATTCGCCGTGGTACACATATCTATAGACTTTTTTGGTTTTTAAATCTAATAAGAAATAACAACCAAGACTCCATTGATATTTATTGAATAATTGGTCACATATTATAATTTGTGTCTTCAGCCCATTTAGAGGGTGTTTGGCTAAGCTTATTTAAGCTCATTTTTTAACTTATTACCAGTTTCGCACCGGTATAAGTTAAAAAGAGTATTTGGATAGAAACAACTTATCAATGTATCATACCGGAAATAAGTCAAAATCTATAAGTAACCCCCCCTAACTTATTAGCTTATAAGTTATAAACTATAAGTTGAAAAGTAATTATGAAAAGTCATAAGCTCTGCCAAACACCCCCTTAATACGGATTTACAAAGATAAGAGTCTTTTTAAAAGGCGATATGACCCCATGATACATCTATGAACTTCACAAATTTGAAAGGATACAATATAGAGAGTGGGTCTTTTTTTTTTTGCTATTTTGCATTGGAAGCCTAGTATTCGGTTTGCTAATGTGAGAGTAAACATATGTAAAAAAAACTTAATCAATCTGGTATATCCAAAATAATTTTTCATTTTCTATGTTGCACTTATGAGTTTAACAGTCCTAGTATTGACTTCAGTAATGCGCAAGTAAAGCAAACATATATAATTTGTTTAACCAAAAAAATATTCTTGTTTTATTTTATTTCATGTTTACCGGAAATTATCTGATATTTAAGATGCAGACTTAAAACTGCAATTTACATGATATTTAAGATCCAGACTTAAAATTGCAATTTACATGACAGTGAAAACAAAACTAAGGGTTTATGTGAAATATAGAGAATTGAAGACAAAAGACTGGCTTACCCCTCCTTTAGAAAGTGCTTCAAAGTTGGCTACACTTTGTGTTGTGAGGAAATTGTATGCGATCTTCTTCATTCACTGTATATCACTAAAAATTTGGAAATTCGAATACCGCCTTATTAATTCAGAAAGATTATAAAAATATGTATATAAACAATGCATGAAAGTTTACCTCTTATACTACAATAATGGGAAAGATAAACAACCTGTAAATAATGAAAAAGGTAAAATCAGTCTAAAAGTGTATATAACATCATAACAGGAATGATAAAAGTGTAAGAAAACTTTAGGGTTTGTAGTGGAGATCTGGATGCCGACTTGGATCGTGATTACACTTTCCGAACTGATATTTCTAACCTATGTCTGGGTTGCAAGAAATTCAGCCTAGGATAATCCAAGTGGACACTTATGATTCTAGGCACAAAAATCATAAGCTAATTTGCTAGAGAGATTTTATGAGAGTTTGATAAAAACGAGAGCTAAAATTCGTCACCCTCTTTTGAGAAGGAAGAGTCGTTTATATATATTAAACGAGATTAGGGTTTTAGTAGGGTTGGACCATCATTGGATGCTTTGGAAGAAAGTCAGGATAATTCGGATTTAGGGTTATCAAAACTAACGAGTTTTGTTAGTTTTACCATAATCACCCACAAGAAATTGAATTTTCCACGATGTTCCCATATGTAAAATTCGATGAGGTTTTGGGACTCCAGCCAGGGGCTCTGCCCCTTGGACCCCACTAGGGGCGCTGCCCCTAGACCCCGCCAAAGGGGCGTTGCCCCTTTAAACCCCAGACCCAGGGACGCTGCCCCTGGACCCCCCAACTAGTCGTCGAACAGGCTTCTAATTCGATCTTATACATGCGTGCACTTCGTACAACCCTGTATATATATATATATATATATATATATATATATATATATATATATATATATATATATATATATATATATATTAAAGTACAAATTATGAAGCCCTTTAGCTCACATGTTAGTTCCAGTTACTTAAAATGACATGGTGACACTAAAATCACCAAAAATCCTCCCCCATTTTAGTGTAACCCTTGAACAAACATAACCTTATCAAACAAACCAAACTAGTACATAATGAAAATATCGAAACAATTGAATTTCCACTTAGTATCATACATTTGCAAATAATCGAGAATCAAGGTGTTCTAAGATTTGAACTCATCAACCCATTTGAATACCAGAAAGTAAAATACATACTAGTTTATTGAATTTCTAGCAAAATACAACTTGACACTATTATAAAGTCGTGTGTCCCAATACTCTCATGATCGTATCAAGGTCAAATCTACAACCTTTTGAAATGCAGCTACACTTCACAACCACGTAGGTAACTCCTTTCCATGTATGTGTGCATACATTTATCAAATGAATTATTAAGAAGTTAAACTTCAACCTGGCTAACTTGTAGAACCGAACACATACTCAACATGAATACTTCATGTGTTCCAATCTATAAGTATGAGCTTTCCACATTGAATTCAACTCCTAACATTATATTAGGAGGGAATTGGGTGTCATCATTACAGAATTAAATGGACTTTAATCCCATCCCAATTACAGACTTGTGCAATATGTCTCTTGTCAGACCTCTAGTCAAGTGATCTGCCAAATTTTGTTGCGATTTCACAAACTCAACCGAAATCACACCATTCATGATTAGTTCTCTATTCATACTATGTCTAGCACCTAGGTGTCTAGACTTGCCATTATAAACCTGGCTATATGCCTTAGCCAAAGCGGAAGCACTAACACAAAGGATAGAAATAGGTGCTATCGCTTTAGACCACAAAGGAATCTCATAGACTAAATTCCTTAGCCACTCTGCTTCTTTACCAGCAGCTGCTAACGCAACAAACTTAGATTCCATTGTCGAGTTTGTAATGCAAGATTGCTTCTTGGAAGCCCAAGAAATGGCACCTCCCCCAAGCAAGAATACCCAACCAGAAGTTGAGGAATGGCCCTCGATGTTGGTTATCCAACTTACATCCGAATGACCTTCTAAAACCGAAGGACTTCCCAAATAACTCAAGCCATAATCCATGGTTCCCTTTAGATACTTGAACACTCTATTTACTTCTTGCCAATGTTGAGCACTAGGATTACTCGTATACCTGCTTAAATTACCCACATCAAAAGCAATATCAGGTCAGGTACTTGTCATGGCATACATCAAGCTACCAATAGCCTTATAGTATTCCAACTGCAAAATAGGAACACCATTATTTGGCATTAGTTTCACACTTGGATCCATATGAGTACTCACAGGAGAATAATCAGTAAAATTAAACCGTTTGAGGATTTTCTCAATGTAATGACTTTGATTCATCACCAAACCTTTGTTCATCCTCTTAATTCTTATTCCAAGAATTACATCAGCTTCTGCTAAATCTTTCATGGAAAACTTGGATGATAACAATTTCTTTGTTTCATCCACTTGATTTTGGTCGGTACCAAAAATCAACATGTCATCTACATATAAGCAAATGATCACTCCAGCTATAGTAGCATCATAAAATCTACTATAAACACATTTGTCACATTGGTTTGTCTTGAAACCAAAAGACAAAATCACCTCATCAACTGGTGCCATTGTTTTGGTGCTTGTTTCAGCTCGTACAAAGATTTGACAAGTTTACAAACCATATGCTCTTAACAAGGTATAATGAAACATTCTGGTTCTTTCATGTAAACTTCCTCATCAAGATCACCATTTAAAAAGGCTGTTTTCATATCCATTTGGTGAATAACAAGATTGTGGATACTTGCCAAGGCAACCAACAATCTAATAGTAGAAATACGTGCAACTGGAGCATACGTATCAAAATAGTCAATACCGGGTTTTTGTCTAAAACCTTGAATGACTAACCGGGATTTGAATTTGTTAATAGCCCCATTAACATTTATTTTCTTTTTGGAAATCCAGTTGCAACCAAGAGGTTTAGAACCGGAAGCAAATCAGACAACACTCATGTATTGTTCTCAAGAATTGATGACATTTCATCATTAATTGCTTCTTTCCAAAAGGCACTATCATGAGACTCCATGGCCTCTTGATATGTCTTAGGATCATCTTCAATACTATAGCAGTAAGAGTATTCAAGATTAATTTCATCCCTTGAACCTTCCACCAAATACAGTTGGAAGTCGGACCTGAAATTTTTCGCAATTTGGCCTCTTTTGCTTCTACGAAGCTCTTGTGGTTTTTGCACGATACCACCATCTTGACTTTCTGAATTTTGCTCTTTACTAGCACCAAAAGCCAGATCTATAGGCATTTGAATCGATGAAAACCGCATCTCATCAAAAATCGCATCCTGTGATTTGATAACAATGTTAATTGAAACCGAATCATTAGTTTCTATTACATAAAACCTATATGCCTTGGAATGTTCAGCATATCCAATGAATATGCAATCAATTCCACATTCTCCCAAATTTTTGTTTTTGGGCTCGATAAGTTTTACAACTGCCCGACACCCCCACACCCGAAAATAACTCAAATTCGGTTTTTTCTTAAACCAAAGTTCATATGGGACTATTTTGTTCCTTTTATTTGGAACCCTATTTAATAAATAGCAAGCCGTTAACATGGCCTCTCCACAGAATCTTTCACTCAATCCTGAGTATGATAACATCGAGTTTACCATTTCCTTTAAAACTCAGTTTTTGCGTTCAGCAATACGATTTTGTTGGGGTGTGTAAGGTGCCGTGGTCTCATGAATGATACCCACTGACTGAAAATATATGGGATCCATATATTCACCTCCCCTATCAGTCCTGAGATGTTTAACCGGAATGCCCAATTGCAATTCCACCTCGGTTTTGTATATTTTGAATTTATTTAAGGCTTCATCCTTAGAATGTAACAAATACACATAGCAAAACTAAGTACAATCATCAATAAAGGTGACTACATACTTTTTATTTCCCAAAGAAGGAGTGGAGTGAAAATCACACAAGTTACTGTGGACAAGTTCCAAAACAGTTGTATTTCTAGTGACACTAGGAAATGGTTGTTTGTTACTTTTGTAAGCATGCATGTTTTACATTTATCAGATGTCATATCAAAAGATGGGATTAATCCATCTTTTGACATCTCATGCATCCTTCTAAATTTGACATGACCTAATCTTACATGCCAAAGCATAGATTTATCAACATTAGAAGCAGAAGATACAAATGCAAAATTATGAACAGGTAATAATTTGTCAACAATATTCAAACAAAACATTCTATTATTTACATATCCAAAGCCAATAAACATTCTACCCTTAGACAAAACAAATTTATCAGACTCAATAACGTGTTTAAAACCATCAGAATTCAAACAACTAGAGCTAACAAGATTCTTGCGAATCTTGGGAACAAACAAAACATCAAATAACCTAATTGTCTTTCCAGAAGTAAATTCAAGACACATGACACCTAAACCACAAATATGAATAAAAGAATCATCTCCCATTTTCAGCACCGACCTGTCTTTAAGCGGAGTTAATGTTTCAAACATCTGTTTATCCTTGCATACATGGTTCGTTGCTCCGGAGTCGATCCACCAAACAACATCATCATCTTGTACATAGAATGATTCAGGGATAAATGAAACATAATAACATAATTCTGATTAGAATTATCAAAGTTAGTCAACAACTGACCTCCTTTAACTTGGGATGAAGACCCGTTCACTTTCCCATTGGCTCCACTGTTTCCAGCACCATTGTTGCCTAAATTCACACGACAATCACGCTTGTAATGCCCAACTTGATTGCACCTACAACAAACCAGATCTTTTCTATTTTTGTTGGAGTTGCTTGGGACATGTTCCTGCTAGCGTTTTCCATGTCCTTTGTGGTTCTGGTTCCTTGGTTTATTTTCAACCATATAAACCGAGGGTTGTCCAGGTTCAACTTTTCCTTTGGGTTTTTCAAAATTGTCACTTTCCTTCGCACGAAGAGATTCTTCAATATGAATGTGACTATCAAGTTGAACCAAGGACAGTTCCTCCTTTTGATGTTTCAAGTTGTGTTTGAAGTCTTTCCAAGATGGAGGCGGTTTGTCAATGATGGTTGACACAGCTGTAACACCCCGTTCTTGAAATATCTAATTTTGGGTTCCCGAGAGTAAGAGTAAGGGTGTTTCGGTCCTTGATGTGGATATAGGGTTTGGCAAGAACGGCTCATGATGGAGGAGAGGTTGTAAATTAAAGATGTGAGCAGCAATGGCCCCTAAAGGGGGAAAATTAGCAAAGGAGTCCCATGCATGTGTACTTGTGTTTGGCTGGGTACGCCCAGCGTAAGCTGGACGTACGCCCAACGTAGTGAAGTAAAGGAACACGGAGACCTCTCGGCGTACGCCCAGCGTATGTCTATCATCCAGAAACCCTAAATTTAGGGTCAGCCACTATATAAGGAACATAATGGTTCTTACCCTAGCCTCCATAAGCACTCTCTTAACCTCAGAAACCCTAGATAGCCGTCCCACCTCCATTGTTGGATGTGTTTGGCCTTGGAAAGCTTGTTTTGGCAAAAGAGAGTCTTGAAGAAGAAAGAGGAAGTTGTCAAAGAAGGAGTTGTGTGGCTGGAGCTTGTAGATCTGGAAAGACATCATATTCTGAGGCTCTTTTGAGGTAAAAAGTCTCTAGCTTGACAATCATTTTGTGTAGATCTATGTGTTGTGAAGTTTTGACATCATTCTTGTCCCAAAAACCCTCATCTTGATGCATGTTTCGAGTTGGTTGAGATTAGCTGTCCTTTTAGACCTTAAGAGAGGTCTTGAGTAAGAAAAATGAGGTTCCAAGGGCTTTGGTTGTCTCACATGTGTTATAGATAGGTCTTAATGGATTAAGACCTTGGATTAAGAGCTTTATGAACGTCCCAAGTAATAAAGTTTGAGACTTTATGAATCCTAGGCATATTTGGTCTATGGATCTGAAGTTTGGACTTAAGAGCTAAAGCCATTAAGATCTTATGAGAAGTTGTAGTTCAGCGGAGTTACGCCCAACGTAACTGGGAGTACGCCCAGCGTAGTGGGTCTGTGTCCCGATTCCGTTTCGCGAGCATCGTTGTACGCCCAGCGTACTCCCTCTGTTGGGTTTTCATTTTGGGCCTTATGAGATTGGACTGTTATTGGGCTACTAGATCTTGGGTCGTGACTAGACATTATGGATGGAGTATTGTGGACTCACTAATTATTATGGACCTTGGATCTAGGCCCATTTGGTGAGGTGGGCCCAATTTAGTAAATTGGGCCAATATTGGGCTTTGCTTCAGACTTTTGGTCTTTGGGCCATTAGTGGGCTTGAGAGCTTATCTAGTGATGGGCCTTTCATATTTTGATTGTGGGACTTAGTCATGGACCGGATTGAGTTAAGGGTAAATTGGTCAATTTACCCTTGGAAGGATATTGTGTTTGGTCTAATGGTTATTTTGCTGCTTCGGATAGTTCGGGATTTTCGGTGAGGCGGTGATTCGGGAATCTGCTTCTTCAGTTCTGAGTTTCGGCAGTTGCGAGGTGAGTTATCCTCACTATACCAACAGGGTCTAAGGCACCAAGGTCGGCCCTTTATCGGATTGTGATCCGGGTATCGTTGTTATGTTATCGCTTTGCTATGTTTACATCCGGGTAGTTAGGATGGTATTATGCTAGAGACCGGTTAGGTCGGTATCCTGGTTAGGATGATGTTATGTTACGTGATCTGCTAGATCGGCTTGATTGAATGAGAATTGTTATATGATTGAATGGTTATGTGCACATGGTTGTTGGACTGGGGTTGGGTTGAGGCGGGTCCTGCTTTGTGCTGTAGGCCAACATACCCAGGGCGGACCGGTTGTACCGAAGGCCCAGCGAGCGGTCCGGATAGGCTGTAGGCCCCGATTGGGAGGACCAGACGTGCCAAGGCTCGGTGAGTGGACCAGGCCGACTGAAGGCCCAGTGCGGGCGGACCAGTCACACTGTGGACTCAGAGAGTGGACCAAGTGGATTCAAGGCCCGGTAAGGGCGGACCAATCACACTGTAGACTCGATGTATGTAGTGACAAAGAACATGGTTTGGCATGCGGAATTAAAGCTTGCACAATTGAACTTAGTGATTTGGGTGTTTAAGAGATATATTGAATGTATATGGTGTTACAAAAAAGATCTAGATCTAGACTACATAATTAACACACACTTACACACTCACTTCTAGATCTCTCAAGCACACCTCTACAAGTGGTATGAACCCACTATTTATAGAGGTGTTTACATGTCTCTCTCTCTCACTCTAAGTAACAAATGGGTCTAAAGGCTAAAGCACCACATGCAAGTGGGTTTTACGAAAAAGAACGTGCTTTATTCGGAATTTTTCATGTTAAAACTCCCCCTTAACATGTGGTATAAACTTTGTGCTTCAATCCGAAAAATCCAAAAAGTACTGAATTTTTAGATTCGTTCACGGATCGCCTTTGACAAAATTTCTCAAAAATGGGTAGAAATTGTCAATTTCAAAATTCTGCAGTGACCCGTTGCTCCAAAAACAGTCAAATATGCGAAACACACCCCAATTTGCGAAACTGGGTAGAATGTGTAAATTCGCACAAACTGCAGGGGCCTGAAATGCACAATCTTCAATTTTCAGCAAAGACAGTCCTTTTTCGAATTTGGGTGAAAAGTGTCAAACATGCGAAATTTGAGTTAATTTGCGAAGTGTAAAATATTCAAAGGTTCAGGGGCCGTTTTCGAAACTTCTTCCCTTTTGTTCTCCAAACATGCGAATTGTAGGCTTTTTCATACGAAATCATTTGTCAAACAAACAAAACTTTAAGGGCCAGTTTCGTAAATTCGACTTTTTCTTTTTCAATTCATATAACACGCTTCGCATTAATCACCTTCGCATTTTAATCCACATACCCTTCGCATCTTTCAGCCAATATCACCAACTAAACAACTATGCGAAATTGATTGTGATCCAAATGCGAACTCAACAGAACTGAACGAACTTTCTATTTGTCTTCCAAAATGCGAACCATTTCACAATTTTATATGCGAAATTCAAAAAATGCGAACTACCCAGATGCGAATTCGCACAAATCAATCACAAAATTTTATCAACAAATGCGAACTGAATATCACCATTAAATTCTCTTCGCATTTTATAGATGCGAACACAATCCAGATCTCCGACTCCAAGCTTGCGAACATTGATTACAATTGACTTCCCAATCACAAACCAGTATTCTTCCCAGTCGACTTCGCTTTTACAGACCCATCGACTATCGATCCCAAATCAACCCTTATGCGAACTGAAATACAGTATTAATCAACTTCGCATTCTCCGTCAATTTCCAAAATCAAAGTTTCGTTCTGTTGTAAACATTGATTTCCCAGTTCGCACATTTAAATCAATTTTCATCTCCTTCCATATTCCCATACCCTTCGCACATTGAATTCAATTTCTTCATGTCGATGAACTTGGAAAGCGACGAGTTCTGTTACTGAATCATCCGAACCTATCGACATCATAACTTCCGTCATCAAGAACAAGAACATCGACCTCAATAATCAAGCTTTTCTTTCTAAGTCAGGGATGCGAACTCGATTCTCGCTTGCAATCATCGACTTAAATCTGACTCATCGATTCCCAACATTCATAATCGATTCACTCAAACCGATTTTGACTATTATCAAATCAATTTTGACTTTTGAATTTGAACTCAACTGTGTCACAGATCGAAATCCAAATACGATCTCATGTGCAATCTTCAAAACGAATCAACAAGTATCGATTCTAAAGATGTTTTCCAAAATCGAAATCAATTTGAAAACTTAATTGTTTCGATCAATATTAGACACAATTTAAAGAATCGGAAAAAGAAACTGAGTTTGATTTCAAGCGCTGAACTCAAGCATTTGTCAAAAATTGAAATCGTTTAAAAGAACTGTGAATCAAATACAACTCCAAGAATCAATTTCAAAGATCGAAATTGATTACAAAACCATTTGTTTCATTCGATTTCAGACACAAATAATAGTCGATTTTGACTTTTTAGATTGACTGTTCTTCATCGGATTATTGATTGCTTGCTTAAAATCGATTTTTGAGTTTATACAAACCAGATAGAATAGATTCACAAAACAGATTTTATAATCAACAATCGCTAAGAAAGACACGAAGAAATCATATTCATATTATCATTCAAGAACGTTGAATAGTACAAGTCTTTTAAGCGTAATGTGATGAAGACCAACAGTGAGAAATACTGAAAGATTGGGATCACATAATAAAATCGGATCAAAATTAAATGTATTGTGTGACATCCCCAATTTCACGGCTAGAAAAGACCGATTTGTTTATGCTTTGTTTTTAAAATCAGAGTAATCGTTTAAAGAAAACTGTTGCGGAATTTGTTCCCAAAAACAAAAATATGATAACCATTTATCCAAACATTTCTCAAAGAGAATGTATTTTCATTAAATAATAAAACCTTGGGATGTCATGTTCGATACAGACCAAAAGCATAAACAATATAAAATAGACCTTACAATAGTTATTTAACTATTGATCTATAATCCAAAATCTCTCGTCAAGTCCACCAACTTATACCCTTGTGCCATTACCTGTAATGAAAAGAAAACTGAGTGGGTCAGGCTTGGGAGCCTGGTGAGCATATAGGGTTTTCAACCCACAATAATATAATTATTATATTTAATCAGCAAACAATCAACCCAACTACCCATCCCCATTATCTTCTTAAGGTTTTACCCTAAGAACCAACTATCATTCATTCATTTATTCCTAAGGAATTGGCACGAAATCCATTGCTGCCAAAGTTTATTTATCAAGTACTAAATCCATAGTAATCAGGCGCTAACTCCATAGTCACCAATGTTCACTTAGCAAGCGCTAACTCCATAGTCGCCAAAGTTTACTCAACGTGCGCTAACTCCATAGTCGCCAAGGCTCATCAAATAGGCACGAAGTCACATCGTCGCCAATGTTTATACAATAGGCGCTAACTCCATAGTCACCAACTATTCCATCTACCTATGTTCTACCCAACAATTTTATAGATATAAATACTTACACAGTTTAAATCATTTAACACTTGTATAAAACACCAATTTCCATGCCCATCTCAAATAGACAAATAATATATAAACACATAGCACGTATTTCATAGCAAATACTTCATATTTATACGTTAGAAGAAAGTAGCTACACACTCACACATAAAAACAACAATATACTTAATACACTCAAACCATACTTGTATTATTATCGTGTTTATGAAAGGTAGTATACACTCACTTGATTAGACGATGTCCGGACAGCACTACGACTTGTAGAAGTAGTATTATTCGGCAGATCTGGAAGATCTTCACAAAAACCGGACTCCTCATGGGCAAAGCTTCGGCTCGGGAATTGCACTTCTCGAGATCTTCAGGGCCTCGGGACTTGCTTCGGGGCTCGGGAATGATACCGGGGCTTCGGGATAATTCTTGCACGAAAAATGATGCAAAAACGCGAGAAAAAGGGAAGAAATGAGCAAACTACTCGGCTGCCCTCGACACCCTTTTATAGGGGCTGAAAGGTCGATTTACGCAGGGCGTAAATCCTAGTTACGCGGGGTGTAACCTGGATAGGATCGCTGACTCCCCCCCTTCGGATAATATCGGCCAATATATATATATATATATATATATATATATATATATATATATATATATATATATATAAAATATCGAAAATATTTAATAAACTTCAAAAATTCATATCTTCCTCATACGAACTCCGTTTTCGACGTTCTTTATATCCACGTGTAGGTGAGACTACGATCTACAACTTTTGTTTAGACTCCGTCGGCTAATTTTGATTTTATTTTTATTATTTATTTTTAGTAGGCCGGGACAGGAAAACTCCGTTATAAAATCATAACTTCTTCATCCGACGTCCGTTTTCGCCTATCTTTTTATCGTTTTACTACAATTTATGATATCTTCAATTCTCATTTAGATTGTTTCAGCTAAAAACCGCTCGGTCTCAAATCGAGTATTCGGGCTGCATACCGCTAAGTCGAAACTTCGAAAAATCATAACTTCCTCATATGAAGTCAGATTTGGGCGTTCCTTTTATGCACGCTCATGGTTTAACGTATTCTACAACTTTCATTTAGATTGCTAAGGCTAAATATCGCCCTAACGTAAATTTACTTTTTACGTCGCGCTGTGTCGTGCCGGTTCTGTCGCGAAACTTCGACATGTCATAACTTCTTCGTTATAACTCGGATTTCGGTGTTCTTTATATGTACGGAATCCTTGTAACATATATTACAACTTAGTTAAGATTATTCATTCTATATAATCTTTATCAAAAATTCATTTTTGACGCTTATCGTCTCTAAATTGACTAGCCCTGATCTACGGGCGTTACATATTGGGCTCCAAATGTATTCGATGAACAGTAATAAACTCAAAGGATTTTGGGCTAATTCAATCTGAAATGGACTCAATCAAAAAAAGAATTCTTATTGGACACGATTAAATTTGTATGAGCAATAACGAAGTGATATTTCACTTGACTTTGGATTTGATTTTGTGATTTGATCAAAAAAAAATTTATTGGATCTTCAAAGGAATTTGAAACAGATTAGATCCAACGAAACAAACCGATCAAAATTCAAAAACGTTACGCACGATTTAAATGAAATTATGAGAGATCATAGAGAGAGACTCACCAAAATTGCAACAAAAGTTGCCAAACCGAGAATCGTTCTTCAAAAATCACGTTGATCGTGAAAACCAAGCTCTGATACCAATTGTAGTGACAAAGAACATGGTTTGGCATGCGGAATTAAAGCTTGCACAATTGAACATGGTGATTTAGGTGTTTAAGAGATATATTGAATGTATATGGTGTTACAAAAAAGATCTAGATCTAGACTACATAATTAACACACACTTACACACTCACTTCTACATCTCTCAAGCACACCTCTACAAGTGGTATGAACCCACTATTTATAGAGGTGTTTACATGTCTCTCTCTCTCACTCTAAGTAACAAATGGGTCTAAAGGCTAAAGCACCACATGCAAGTGGGTTTTACGAAAGTCAAACATTTACAAAGTCATGAATGAATAACTTTGCACCCCAACAATGTATATGGCTAGAATCGGAGGGTGGACCAGGTGGACTGAAGGCCGGTGCGGTGGACCAGTCACACAGTAGACCCGAAGTGCATGGTTGTTCTGTGTTCTGTTATGTTATGACATGTTCTGCGTGTATGGTATATGTGGTTGGTATTTTGGGGGTATTTCATTAAGCTTTCGGGCTTACAGTTGTGGTTTAATGTTTTTCAGGTTCTTCAGGAGACCGTGGCAAGGCAAAGGCGTGATCGTACCACTCCTTATGATTTTGTTTTATGATGTGATTCTGGGAAGACTCTGATGATAATTGTATTGAAAACCTTTTGGTATTAAATTAATGAAACGGGGTTGTTTTTGAAAAGTTTAAATTGGTTGGAAATTTTATGGTCGTTACAAGTTGGTATCAGAGCCTTGGTTTGAGTGAACATTCGTGTGAATCGAGTCTCAAATCAGGGAGAGTTTTTTAAAGAGAATTTAAAATGGTTTTCAAAATGAGTAAAGGAGGACGCGGAGGTACGATTAGCTAGAGCCAGTAAGTAACCCCAAAATACCATACATGATATTTGTTTTTGAGCTTTGATAGAACAACATGCTAGTACTAGGCTAGGGATCTTCAGGATTTCATGATAATGTTGCATGATTTATGATGCCTACTAGCCTAGGGTTCCTCTGTGGGAGATTTCCGGTGTTCCTCTAGGAGTGAGGGTTGAGCACTTGTTACGTATTTTTTTTTACTAGGGTGTTGTGGTATACTTGATACAAATATAGGTAGGTGTGGAGGTAGTATGGGCCCGTCCTACTGAAAGCACAAGACACATACGCGTATCAAAGAAACCATGACCTCTAGGGTTGGGTTGGGAGTTGGTTCCCGGGTTTGTGGGAAGTATCTGAGATCTTGTGGTGTTTTCAGTATGGTGGTTATGAGGCATGCTGGGAGCGGTCCGGGTCAGGATCAGGAGCAGGAGAGTGAGGTCAGGGCGGGTTAGATGCTAGGATTCGTGAGATCCTGCATGATGAGGTTGCTGCGTTGTTCCGGGCTGATTTGCCGGAACTGTTTGGGTCGATCAAGACCGCCATGGTTGAGTATTTTGATGAGCGCTAAACGGCTGTCACAGAGACGGCTGCCACGGTGGCTACAACGGCTGTAGCAGCGGCAGGAGGAGGAGCTGGTCGAGGTTTTCAGTATTGGGACTTTGATAGTACGAAGCCTCCTACCATCGATGGGGTACATGAACCGATTGTTGCTATAAGATGGTTGTCGGACGTGGAGGGGTGTTTCTTCACGTGTTCATGCCCTGCTAATCAGAGGGTGAGGTGTGCTCTGAACCTGTTGAGGCTCTGGGCGAAGGATTGGTGGAGATTGACCACAGGATCATATTCGGATGCGCAGAGGGCTGCGGTTTCATGGGATTAGTTCCGGGAGATGTTTAACACTCGTTATGTTCCACGGGTTGATAGGGAGAGATTGGCTCAGGAGTTCCTGGAGCTGAAGCAGGATTTGGAGTCGGTGACGGAGATCACCAGGATGTTCACTGAGAGGGCGATGTTTTTCCCCGAGTTTGCTTCGGAGCAGGCTTAGATGTCCCGATATCTGAGTATGCTCAAGAGGGATATCAGACAGTTTGTGTCTACGCAGAGGTGCGACACCTTGTTGGAGTTGCAGGAGGCCGCCAGGCAGCGTGAGTTGGACATTGAGTTGCAGTTGCGAGAGCAGAGGCAGGCTCCGGTGCAGTCGCAGCCGGCACCGAAACGATCCAAGACCGTTGATTCTAGATTGGGAGATCAGAGCAGCCACACTTGTGGGAAGTGTGGGAAGAGTCACACCGGAGTTTGTAGGTCCGATGGTGCATGCCGCAAGTGCGGAAAGGAGGGGCACTATGCGAGGGATTGTCGGCAGACAGCCCTGGTTCGGGATTTGAGGATTTGTTATCATTGCCATCAGGTGGGACACTTGAGGGCCAATTGTCCACAGCTTGCTGCAGGACCGGTGCAGGCTCCAACACTGGCCACTTTGAGGATTACGGGTGGAGGTCAGGGCGGAGTGGAGCCCCCAAGGGCTCAGGGTCGTGCTTTTCAGCTTACAGTGGAGGAGGTCAGGGCAGTGTCGGATGCAGCTGTGGGTATGTTTCTTTCTTGATGTCTTGTTATTTGGTGATTATTGTGAAGTATTGTTTATCTGCTAGTCTCGCTGTGTGAATTTTATTTTATTGTATTCGTTGTTCCTCGAGGATTGTGGTATGGTTATGGGTTTGGTGTTAAATTTTTTTTTTCGCTGGTTGTCATTCTTGAGGATTATCTGTGGGAATCTGACTTTTGGTCGGAATGTCGGGTAGCATCTGCGGTCTGAGGAGTGGATAGCTGAAGATCGAGTTTCTTTCGAGCCCGGGAAGATCAGTGTTATGAAAATTTGTGAAGGTTGCTCGTTCTGGTGGGAATCAGTTCGCGTGTAAGGGTTTGTTTTGTGTATGGTTGTCGAGGGAGGTCGGTGATGGCGACCGGTGGTTGATAGTCAGTGCTCTAAGTGGGGGAGAATTGGAGAATTCTCCGGAAGATCGATAAGCATGTGAGGTTGTTTAGCTGTTGGGATTCAACAGTGGTTCTGTCAGCCGAGCGTAGGCTGGTATGAGCAAGTGACAGTCAGGCGGGGCGGGATGCAGACCAAGGGTGACTGATTGTGGAAGGCCTGGGATCAGGCCGGGTTTGAGTATGAAGGGTAGAGACAGAGTTCGGAACCCCAAGAGGGATAGAACAATATGCATGGGAAAGTTTTATGGAGAGATAGCGCGGGATGATGAATGCTAGATGACCGGTCCGGATGGACTGAAGGCCGGTGGGCGTACCAGTCAGGCCGAAGGCTCGGAGAATGGTTCAGACATGCTGAATGCCCTGGAGGGTGGTCCAGGCCTGTTGAAGGTTCTGAGAGTGGTCCAGATGGGCTGAAGGCCTGGTAAGGCGGTCCAGTCATGCTGAAGACTCTGCATGTGTTGATAGATCTGTACGAGGAATGGAATGAGTATGTCGCGATGTGATATCATCAGAAGGTTTGGCCCCGGATATTGATCACAATTAGTGTAGGTCGTGCTTGGACTTGAGAAGTCCCTGCGAGCGGACTCAGAGTACGTGCGGTGCATGGGATAGCAGTTATGTTATAAGGAAATGGTGTAGTATTGGGTAAGCGCCGTGGCACTTATGGTAGTGTCAAGGCAGCCAAGTGGTTTTCCTTGAAATATCTAATTTTGGGTTCCCGAGAGTAAGAGTAAGGGCGTTTGGGTCCTTGATGTGGATATAGGTTTTGGCAAGAACGGCTCATGATGGAGGAGAGGTTTTAAATTAAAGATGTGGGCAGCAATGGCCCCTAAAGGGGGAAAATTAGCAAAGGAGTCCCATGAATGCATACTTGTGTTTGGCTGGGTACGCCCAGCGTAAGGTGGACGCACACATAGCATAGTGAAGGAAAGGAACACGGAGACCTCTCGGCGTACGCCCAACATACTGGATGTACGCCCAGCGTACGTCTATCATCCAGAAACCCTAAATTTAGGGTCAGCCACTATATAAGGAACATAATGGTTCTTACCCTAGCCTCCATAAGCACTCTCTTAACCTCAGAAACCCTAGATATCCATCCCACCTCCATTGTTGGATGTGTTTGGCCTTGGAAAGCTTGTTTTGGCAAAAGAGAGTCTTGAAGAAGAAAGAGGAAGTTGTCAAAGAAGGAGTTATGTGGCTGGAGCTTGTAGATCTGGAAAGACATCATATTCTGAGGCTCTTTTGAGGTAAAAAGTCTCTAGCTTGACAATCATTTTGTGTAGATCTATGTGTTGTGAAGTTTTGACATCATTCTTGTCCCAAAAACCCTCATCTTGATGCATGTTTCGAGTTGGTTGAGATTAGCTGTCCTTTTAGACCTTAAGAGAGGTCTTGAGTAAGAAAAATGAGGTTCCAAGGGCTTTGGTTGTCTCACATGTGTTATAGATAGGTCTTAATGGATTAAGACCTTGGATTAAGAGCTTTATGGACGTCCCAAGTAATAAAGTTTGAGACTTTATGAATCCTAGGCATATTTGGTCTATGGATCTGAAGTTTGGACTTAAGAGCTAAAGCCATTAAGATCTTATGAGAAGTTGTAGTTCAGCGGAGTTACGCCCAGCGTAACTGGGAGTACGCCCAACGTAGTGGGTCTGTGTCCCGATTCCATTTCGCGAGCATCGTTGTACGCCCAGCGTACCAAGGACGGTATGCCCAATGTACTCCCTCTGTTGGGTTTTCATTTTGGGCCTTAGGAGATTGGACTGTTATTGGGCTACTAGATCTTGGGCCATGACTGGACATTATGGATGGAGTATTGTGGACTCACTAATTATTATGGACCTTGGATCTAGGCCCATTTGGTGAGGTGGGTCCAATTTAGTAAATTGGGCCAATATTGGGCTTTGCTTCGGACTTTTGGTCTTTGGGCCATTAGTGGGCATGAGAGCTTATCTAGTGATGGGCCTTTCATATTTTGATTGTGGGACTTAGTCATGGACCGGATTGAGTTAAGGGTAAATTGTTCAATTTACCCTTGGAAGGATATTGTGTTTGGTCTAATGGTTATTTTGCTGCTTCGGATAGTTCGGGATTTTCGGTGAGGCGGTGATTCGGGAATCTGCTTCTTCAGTTCTGAGTTTCGGCAGTTGCGAGGTGAGTTATCCTCACTATATCAACAGGGTCTAAGGCACCAAGGCCGGCCCTTTATCGGATTGTGATCCGGGTATCGTTGTTATGTTATCGTTTTGCTATGTTTACATCCGGGTAGTTAGGATGGTATTATGCTAGAGACCGGTTAGGTCGGTATCCTGGTTAGGATGATGTTATGTTACGTGATCTGCTAGATCGGCTTGATTGAATGAGAATTGTTATATGATTGAATGTTTATGTGCACATGGTTGTTGGACCGGGGTTGGGTTGAGGCGGGTCCTGCTTTGCGCTGTAGGCCAACATACCCAGGGCGGACCGGTTGTACCGAAGGCCCAGCGAGTGGTCCGGATAGGCTGTAGGCCCCGAGAGGGAGGACCAGACGTGCCGAGGCTCGGTGAGTGGACCAGGCCGACTGAAGGCCCAGTGCGGGCGGACCAGTCACACTGTGGACTCAGAGAGTGGACCAGGTGGATTGAAGGCCCGGTGCGGGCGGACCAATCACACTGTACACTCGATGTATATGGCTAGACTCGGAGGGTGGACCAGGTGGACTGAAGGCCGGTGCGGCGGACCAGTCACACAGTAGACCCGAAGTGCATGGTTGTTCTGTGTTCTGTTATGTTATGGCATGTTGTGCGTGTATGGTATATGTGGTTGGTATTTTGGGGGTATCTCACTAAGCTTTCGGGCTTACAGTTGTGGTTTAATGTTTTTCAGGTTCTTCAAGAGACCGTGGCAAGGCAAAGGCGCGATCGTACCACTCCTCATGATTTTGTTTTATGATGTGATTCTGGGAAGACTCTGATGATAATTGTATTGAAAACCTTTTTGTAATAACTTAATGAAACGGGGTTGTTTTTGAAAAGTTTAAATTGGTTGGAAATTTTATGGTCGTTACAACAGCAATGGATTCATCCATATTCATTTGGTGTAGTTTAAACTGATCGTATATGCCAAGGAGTTCATTGTATTGTTCAGTAATAGACCTTTTATCGTCCATCTTATAATTTTTAAAATCACCGACCAAAAACTTCTTACTAGAAGCATCCCCGGTGATATATTTTAGTTCAAGGGTGTCCCATAATTCCCTGGAACACAAGGCTTCACTATGGATTTCAAATAAAGCATCAGACATACCGTTCAGAATGTAACCTTTGCAGATGTAGTCATCATTGTCCCACTTCTCCTTCTTATCTCTTCAATCGTCTTAACAACACCTTCCTCGCGCGGGCTCCACTAGTCTAAGAGTAGTCAACACGTATGTTGCCTTCAGAGTAGTCAGCATGAAGTGAATCTTCTTCTTCTTCCACTGCCTGAAGTCAACACCTTCGAACTTCTCCAGCTTTTCAAACTTAGTGGTTATCTCGCGGATTGAATCACCCATCTCCAGTAACAGAAAATATTAGTTCGATTGTAAGAAAACTTTAGGGTTTGTGGTGGAGATCTGGATACCAACTTGGATCATGAGCACACTTTCCTAACTGATATTTCTACCCTATGCCTGGGTTGCAAGAAATTCAGCCTAGGATAATCCAAGTGGACACTTACGATTCTAGGCATAGAAATCATAAGCCAATTTGCTAGAGAGATTCTGTGAGAGTTTGATAAAAAAAAGAGGTAAAATTCGTCACCCTCTTCTGAGGCCTACTAACGGTAAGACTGACTCTTTACTCATATATATATATATATATATATATATATATATATATATATATATATATATATATATAATATTAGACTTTTAATGTTACATATATATAGTATAGGGTGTATTTTACACTTTTAAAATACTAGGTGGTTTTATTAACTTTCTCTTTTAATTAAACTTTTAATTATCTTAACAAAACCATGTGGGTGTAATTTGAAAATTTCAAAATACTAGGGTTTTTAAATCTTAAGATTTCAAATTAATAATTTTAATTAAAATTTAAAATCCAAAACTTGAGGGCAAGTTTTGAAACTTTTTCAAACTTAGGGTTTAGAATTTAAATATTTCAAAATTAAACTTTTAATCAAAATTTAAATTCCAAAACTTGTGGACAAGTTTTGAAACCTTTCAAAACATTGAGGTTTAACTATTTAAATTTCAAAAACAAAACTTTTAAGTTCAAATTTAAACTATAAAATCTAAAAGGTGCAAATTGAAACTTTTCAAACTTACTAGGTCAAATATTTATCTAATAATAATCCTATATTATCCATATTTAACCAGATCCATAAATTTTCATAAGGATAAACATTCCAAACATAAAGAATCGATTTTAGGCAATAAAAACGAGTTTTGGTAATTATCCTTAACAAAATCTGGCCAGAAAATCGAAAATCCTGTCAACTGAACATCCAACTCGTCGAGTCCTCTTTGGAACTCGTTGATTTCATGCAACTCGTCGAGTTCATAAAGCAACTCGGCGAGTTCATCAAACAGTGAGCAAAAAAATTCAATTTTCAAACCTTTGGCGGTCCAATTATGCATCTATTCAATAGAAAAACGACCTAGGATCTGATTCCACTGATGGGTTTGGAGCATAACATCAATCCTATGGTGTTCATGCAACCCTAATTTCTTGGATCTAGTTTTTCTACTTTGAACATGCAATAAACTTCCAAGACTTGCAAACCCTAGATCTAGCATACTAGTAATCAAATTAACATATGAATTAGGGTTTAGATCTTACCTTGATTATTATGTAGCAATAACAATCAATTCCTTGGCTTCAGAAAGCTTAGTGCCTCAAGTGTTGCACCTCTAATGGAGTCACAAACACCACTAAGCAATTTGGATGAAGAGAGAAGAGAGGGGAGCACCAAAACTCGTCCAGAAACCCTAAGGGAATCATTCACCACGTTTTGGGGGCTTAGGGGCTCCTTAAATAGGTAGACAATTAGGGTTATCTAACAACGAAACCCTAATTTGACTGCTTGAGCCCTAAGCAGCCCATGGACCCCTTCTGGAACATGCCTTGGACGATTTCTAATGGGCTTCCCCATAGAATTCGTCCAACCTATTATTCCAAGGTGATCCATAGCCCAATTTCAATTATCTTATAATTATAATTCCAGTCCCCTAAGTTTAATTAATCTCTTTTAGCCACAAAATTAATTCTTGACTAATATTAATTAAACAATATGATTTCTCCTTTAATATATTATTCTCATAATATATAATAAATCATAATTAAACCTTTCTCTCCTTAATTCATCCTACATATTGCTATGGTGAAGGCAACCCAAAAGGACCATGCTCATAATCGGGTCAAGTACATACCAAAATAATAATGGACTTAGACACTAATCCAACATTAAGACAGTCGGGTGCAAATGGATCTTCAAGAAGAAGATCGACATGGATGAGAAACTACGCACGTATAAGGCGCGATTAGTTGCGAAGAGCTTTACTCAAACTCCCAGAGTTGACTATGATGAGACCTTCTCACCAGTTGCGAAGATTAAATCTATAAGGGTTATGCTAGCAATAGTTGCATTTCATGACTATGAAATATGGCAAATGGATGTCAAAACCGCTTTCCTTAATGGGAAGTTGGCTGAAGATGTTTACATGAGTCAGCCAAAGGGTTTTGCGATGCAAAATACCCTAATAGAGTGTGTAAGCTTGAGAAATCCATTTATGTATTGAAACAAGCGTCTCGCAGATGAAATCTTTGTTTCCATGAGAAAGTCAAAGAGTTTGGTTTCTTGCGAAGCGAGGATGAGTCCTGTGTACATGTCAAAGCTAGTAAGAGTATAATTAGCTTTCTCATTTTGTATATCGATGACAGACTGTGACACCCCCAAACCAGAACGGCGGAAACATTCGGGGGTGGAGGACTTCATGTAGTATCACAACAATGCACAATAGTAATCAAAGTACAGCAATAACCATTGAATTTACAAAGTTATAATTTTTACAATTGTGTTCAAAACATAATGTATATGAACTCAAAAGTACAAGTTTAAAAGACATGAGTTTATAGATCTCCGTCTTCTTAAAAACTTGTGGTTGTACCTGTATCACTGTTTCCCTGAGAATATAAGTAGTTTTTGAAAAGGTGCCGACAATTAAGTTGGTGAGTTCAAAAGTATGTTTGCAACTGAAATTTGTATTCTTGTATATTGATAAAGTGAACATGTTTTACCTAGAAAATCTTATATTTTCTGGTATGTTATATTGTAACTAAAATGTATAATGATTTCTGTAATAATAACTTGTAAAATGTAGTTTAGTTCTCATAAAACCTTGAAAAGTATGTTTTCTCTAAATTGAAGTAGTATTCTATGTTTATACTTGTAAGATACTATATTATAGTTTTATAATTAAATAAAACTATATGAAGTGTTACTTATTCATACAATAATCATTTTGTTCAATACCAAATTGTGAGATATCATAACCATGCTTGATGACCTAGGATCGCCTAAAACATGAAGTTCTTTACGAGTCGAAATATGGTACGACAGTTGTCACCCCAGGCCTGCCGGCCTAGCAGTTGCAAGCAGCTTAGGTGCGGGATTGTCAGTTCCGTATAGATCTATACACAAGTGTCACGCTCTCACACAAGGAGACTCTGGTTATAATTTTCAGGACTTTTGTTTTATACTTAAATAAGTGCTTGAAGCGTGTATCACAAGTGTTATATCGATGATTACATGTAGAATAATAAAAAGTTACTTTGTAATAACTATACTGAAAGTAAGTTCCATAAACTATATAAAGTATAGTTTTATATGTTTGTTTCTTAGTAAAGTATTATGTTTGTTTTCCGATAATGTTATCTGCATGCTTTCCATCATGTATTCTATTTGTATTCTGTTGTGTACTATGTTAGTTTTCCTGTTATGTACGTTGAAACTTGAAACCAATGAATGAGTCCTCTAAACTATACCTATTATAGTTTAGTTGTTTGTTTTACTGTAAGAATCTGTAATATTGTTATTCCATGAAATTCTCTGTTTGTACCCATGTATTATCAAATAGTTTGAAAACTATTTTTATATAAATGTAATATTTATATAATTGTGATTAAGTAGATCTTTGATTAAATAACTTTACCCCAAGCCCACAACCAAACAAGGAACAGGAAATGGGGTCAAATTACATATTATAAACCTTATCAATCCAAATTATATAACTTACATATATATAAATATGTAATATTTGACAATTATAACAATTTGAAATATACTAAAGCATTTAAAAATCTTTTGAGATATTAACACAAATTTATTGTGTGTCACTTGTATTCCACCCACCCCCCCTAAAATAGTTAAAAATCATGTAAATATAGGGTATGAACTCACCTGATAGGTGGTAATTCGGGCAACGTTTTGTTTCTTAGAAAAGAGTTTTCTTGATGTAACTGAGAGTTTTTGATGAAAAGTCGGTTTCACTCGGGCAGAGTTTCAGCTTAAAATTGAGGACTTCGGGACTTCGGGGCTTGCTTCAGGTGGTAAGGAGGCACTTGAGACTTCGAAAGGTTTAGAAAGGCTTAATGGAGTGTTTAAGTGGAGAGAGGATTTGAAAATTCTAAACAAAACTCGGAGGCCTCACATCCTATTTATAGGAGGGGTCTGGTCCTCGGTACGTTGGGCGTAATATTCACGTATGCTGGGAGTACTACTAAAAACCTCAGTACGTTGGGCGTACTAGTTGGAGTCTTATATGATCTTCGGACGTGGCGAGGCTACGAGGTACGCGTCGAGGCTAGTCTCATTACGTTGGGCGTAATCTTTTCGTACGCTGGGCGTAGTGGCCACATGGCTTCGGACGTGTTGATTGAGCGAGATACGTGTCACTTGTGAAGAAAGAGGCTACGTGGACAATCTGAGGCCTTGCTTTCGAGTACGTTGGGCGTACTTCGCTTTTTCAAACTTCAAAAATTCATATCTTTACATACGAACTCCTTTTTTAACGTTCTTTATATCCACGTGTAGGTGAGACCATGCTTTACAAATTTCGTTTAGATTCCCTCGGCTAATTTTGATTTTATTTTTAAAGTTATATTTTTAACAGGCCGGGACAAGATAAGTCTGTTAAAAATTCATAACTTCTTCATCCGACGTTCGTTTTCGTCTGTCTTTTTACCATTTAAAGTTATATTTTTAACAGGCCGGGACAAGAAAAGTCTGTTAAAAATTCATAACTTCTTCATCCGACGTTTGTTTTCGTCTGCCTTTTTACCATTGGATTTCTTTTGATAAGATCCCCGATTCTCGTTTATGTTGTTTTTGCCAAAAGTTGTTCGAACTAAATTTCGAGTTTCAGGCTGTGTACTACTGTGTCGAAACTTAGAAAAATCATAACTTCTTCATACGAAGTCAGATTTAGAAGTTCTTTTTATGGACACTCTCGGTTTAACGTATACTATAACTTTCATTTAGATAGTTAAGGCTAAAAATCATTTTATTGAAAATTCATTTTTTACGTTAAATAGTGTTTTGCTGGTTTTGTTGCGGATTTTCGATAGGTCATTACTTCTCGGGTTTGGACATTCTTTATATTTTTGGAATCCTTGACACAATTTCTACCACTATATTCATCCCAAACAAGTTTATTTAACATTTCATTTTTGAGGGTCGATTATGTAAATGCACACAGTATACAAAAATTTCTCTTTATTATTTTAAAAAGAACTAAAAATTGATCTATACTATTACATAGATTCAAAATAACGGATTGTAACATTATCCCTCTGTTAGAGAGAATTTCGTCCCGAAATTAGGACTATAGTGTTACAGAAAGACTAGGGAAAGAGACTTGGATATTTCTATTTCATCTGATCTTCTCGCTCCTAAGTGAATTCAGGTCCTTGTTTTGCATTCCAACGAACCTTCACTATCGGGATATGAATTTGTTTTAGTTCTCTTCACTTCCTTGTCTAGGATTTCTACAGTTTGTTATGTAAAGTTGAGACTCTCATTTAATTCGACTTCATCGAATGGGATAACAAGAGTCTCGTCGGACAAATACTTCTTGAGATTTGAGACATGAAATACGGGATGAATGCTATTGAGTTCATGTGGTAGATTGAGTTTGTAAGCAACCAGACCAATTCTAGCAATGATCTGGAATGGTCCAATGTACCTTGAATTTAATTTTCCACGTTTACTATAACATATCATTCCTTTCCATGGTGAGACCTTCAATAGAACGCGGTCTCCAACCTGGAATTCCAAAGGTTTTCATCGTTTATCCGCATAACTCTTCTGTCTATTTCGAGAAGCTTTCAACCGTTCCTGGATTTTGACTATCTTCTTTGTAGTTTCACGAATAGCCTTGGGACTAGTTAGAGTACTATCAGGGATTTGGTTCTTTGCTAGTTGCGTATCGCCCACTTCAACGCAACACAGAGGGGATCTGCACTTACGGCCATAGAGAGCTTCAAAGGGTGCAACTTTAATACTAGTGTGATAGTTGTTGTTGTAGGAGAATTCAATAAGTGGTAAATGGGTATCCCAAGCTTTACCGAACTCTATCACACATGCCCGTAACATGTCTTCCAGCGTTTGAATTTTTCTCTCGCTTTGCCCAATAGTCTGAGGATGGTATGTTGTACTCATGTCAAGATTTGTTCCCAAGGATTTTTGCAATAAATTCCAAAACCGTGAGGTAAATCTACTATCTCGGTCAAAGATAATAGATATTGGCACACCATGTAACTGTACTATCTATTTTATGTACGTCCTTGTTAACTTTTCCATTTTATCTGTTTCTTTTATTGGTAGGAAGTGGGCGGATTTGGTTAATCTATCGACAATAGCCCAAATGGTATCATGACCACATGTTGTTATGGGTAGCTTGGTTATGAAATCCATTGTAATCCGCTCCCACTTCCACTCAGGTATTTCTGGCTGTTGAAGTAAACATGAGGGCTTTTGATTTTCTACTTTAACTTTAACACAAGTTAGACACTTGCCCACAAAAGTAGCCATTTCGGCTTTCACGTTTGGCCACCAATAGAGTTTCTTTAGGTCCAGATACATCTTGTCTGAACCCGGGTGAACAGAGTATCGAGTTTATGGGCTTCATTCACGACCATGTCTCTGTAGCCACCAAACTTCGGTGTCTAGATTCGATTCATGAAATAACATACTCCATCACCCTTAGTTTACAAGCTCTTCTCCATCCCCCTTAAGGCTTCACCTGTTATGTTCTCAGGTTTCAAGGCTTCCAACTGAGCCTCCTTAATCTGTGCAGATAAGTGGGAATGGATAGTCATAGTCAAAGATTTTACTCGGCGCACTACTAGAAAAAAGGCCTTTTACGACGCTCATTGCGCGTCGTAAAACGCTCAGACGACGCGCAAATGCGTGTCAAGGAAGGCCCTGTCATAAAGAGAGACGACGCGCTTTTGCGCGTCGTCTATAGACGACGCGCATTTACGACGCGCGTTTACGACGCGCAATGCGTATCAAGGAAGGCCCTGTCATAAAGGAAGACGACACGCATTCGCGTGTCGTAACCTTACGACGCGCGTGTTTATGACACGCAATGCGTATCAAGAAAGCCCATGTCAAGAAAGGCCATGTCATAAATAAAGATGACACACATTTTTGCGTATCATAATTTTAAATGTTAAAAAAAATTATTTATGGATTTACTAATTTTCAAATTAAATTTGCATTTAATGTCCAATAATAGAAAATAATATATCATATACAAAAAATATAATCCATTACATAAAATTTAATGTCATACAAATAATTGTTCCATAGAAAAATAAAACAAATTAATAAAAGTTGTAACAAAAATCTACAAACTAATAGCTCTAATAACCTAATGTGTGGCTCACTGTAAACAAGATTTGTGTTGATTTTTTTAAATGTGTGCCTCACTTGTCTCCACTCTTCCTTAATAACACCACTTAAGGACTCTAAATCTATGAACTTGCTCACAGTATCTATATTGCCTGCACAAAAAACATAAGTACAAAATAAATGTGAAGATGGGTTAAATAACTACAAAATAACAAGAAAAGGATGAAAAGTTTTTAGGAAATCATATGGACGTATCGAGCTGAAGGATCATCCATGTGCTGTTCTTTCTGCAAATTACACCACATATTTCCGAATTAAATAAGACAGTAAGGTGACTGACTATGCTACAAAAAATGCAAAATTTACTCCTTTTTATCTTTATCACAAACTATTATGTGAATCTGATATGGTTGTATTTTTTTTATTCCATATGCACAAATAAGAAACCAACAAGTTAAATAAACCTCATCTTTTCAGAAAGTTTTATATGAAACTGGCATGAGGCTTTTACCTTTTACCATGAAAAGATCACCGAATTAAGGATTTGCAAAAGAAGTCACAATAGAAAAAAGGTCCAATCCAGACCTAACAGCAAGAAAACAAGACAAAAAAGTTTTCATCATGACGCAAACTGATCCAGGATGTCAAGATATAGACAAGAAAAAAAAAAGCAATTATGCAACTAAAAGTCTTATAGATGTAATAAAACTTCTTCTTATCACACATTATCATGTGGACTTTTACCATAAAAGAAGATCACAGAAAAGCCACGAAAGAGAGACAAAGGTCCATTCTACGTACAAGATTTCTTGGACCTATAAGCAAGAGAAGAAGACAAAATATTGACATCATGATGGAACTATTTCTTCCATTTCCACATTAATTCCAAAGACATTATTACTCTTGGATAATTAAATACGAACACCACATGTCATATATATAAAAATTTCTAAAAATACGCACACAATATTATTAACATTTTCAATAAAACCAACAACCCATAACTAACTCATAATTTCTAAAAATACGCACACAATATTATTAACATTTTCAACAAATGGGATTTAGACATTTAGTTACCTCCAAGGCATATTAGCCATACCTTGTGGATTACTGTTGTTACTATGGACTAGCGGGCTCCCGATCCCTCCACCTGAAGATCCGCTTGTGGTCCCCACATTGACGGGAGTAGTGTTGACTATTTTCGCCTCTGTTTTTCTTTGTTTCTGACTTGCAGGAACAAAGCTACCAACAATCATCTGTAAAAGTTACCAAGATAAAAACAAAGTTTCTTAGGGTTTGGAATCAGGAATCAGGAATGGAATGGTTGATTCCATTCCATATTTATGGAAAGAAAGAAAAAAACCTGAACGGGTGATGCAGCAGTGAAAAGGCCAGCCACATTACCACCTAAAACACGACCATCTGGCCCTGAAAGTGACACGCTTAAACCACCAGTCCTGCTTCTTTGCCCATCACTCTCACAAACCATAAATGAACCACAAAGAGATAAGATCTCAAATCGTCCCTGTATTTTTTATAAATAAATTAAATATTTTTTATACATCAAAAATAAATAAATAATGAATTTTCAAGAAAAAAAACCTCGTATGTGACAGTTCCACCAGATGTTGCAGACTGCTGAAGTGTAACATTAGATATGGCGCCATTAGCTGATAGAATGCACACAGCTCGAGTGCTGTTTTGAGAAAACCACATCAATTTTCCCAACACATCCTGCATTTAGATAAGAAATTATGAATTTTGGTAAATTAAAAATTTTCATAAACATAAAAAGAATAATGATTGCACCTCTCCAGCTTTAGCATCAAGGATATGCGGCATGAACCCCACTCCTGGTGAACCTGAAAATGGTTTATGTCTGAATGAAATGTGGAAAAAGTTGTAAGAAATTTCATGTTTTGTATGTTTTTATGGATTATGATATAACGAATTGAGTAAAGATAAACTGGGGAATGGAAATCCCAAGATAGAATGCTAATCTTATTATACAGGTTTAAAATTGTAAATTCTCACCAGTATAAGCAACTGAGGCTGCTTTCTTTACGCATATGCAAGAAGATCAGATAGTGGCTCAAAGAATAAGTTGTCAGTCGTGGTGTAAGGGCCTAAAGCAATAATTTGCTCAAAGATGGCATGGATAGAATCAGAGAGAATCCAGATAGTAAACTTAAAGGTGTACTTTAGTAAAATGAAGAACAAGCTTTACACACCAATGATAAATCCGATGTTATATCAAATAAATCAGCAGGCCTGTTATCTTCATCCAGATGAAATCTGTTTGGTAACTTATTATAAAAGATCAAAAATTTAGACATAATAGATTTATTAATAACTTATTATGTTTTCTAACATTTGATATGCATGAAACATCTTTTGTTTATAATTACATATTACCATTTGGAGAATAGATACTGAGATACATAGGAACATATGAAATATGTTTGGTATGACTTGTCACTCTGTCAGTTGCATCAGCAAACTCCTTCCTCAAAGCAACTACAAAAGTATATAATATATAAGAAGATTATGCAGAGAGATCGAGAATTACAAAAGGATCATAAGCTTTTTAGTCATAATACCAAAATCAGTGAACCACTTTCATAGAATGTGAGCAAACTCTGCATATTCTTTTCCTTCTTTAATCTTATAAAGAAGTAGAACAAGAGGACGAGTGACAATTCCTACAAAATAGATGTTAATTAATCAAATTTTATATTCAAAATTTTGAATCAGAAAATTTTGAAGATACAATAATTACCAGAACCACAAGGCAAAAAATCCATGTGTAAGGTATAGATGGATTCATAAGAGCACGAACAGGTTGTTGAGTCTGTGATTGTGATTGGTAGATTGGTATGGAAGGATGAGCAAGATTGGCTGTTACAGAAGCAGCTGGTTTTGTGGGGAATCGGATTGGCATTGAATGATGAGTAGTTGTTGGATGTGACATCTTCTGGCGTTGAACCCAATGGGCGCCTGAAGGTGGGGCCACTGCACTTCTCTTGTGATATGGTCTCGCATAATACTCAGAATTATTAGAGAGACCATCAACAGAAGTTGTAGGAGCTTGTCCTCTAGGATTGTTAGGAAGCTCAACCATTTGAGATTGGCCTACATAAGACCAAACAAAAAAAAATATCAAATATGTATGCAATATATCCAACTGTATACATACACTTCTTAGGTTTTTATTTACCATGACTGAAACGGGGACCTTGAGGATTCATCAGATAACTCACAGGTGCTGCATCAATTCGATCTGATTGTCATAAAAACGATCTCAAGAAATTAAAAAGAGAGCAAGTAGTCATACCAATAGAAGGTCGAACAACATTATCTGGATACTGACGTGTTTGACTTTGACCTGAAAATAAAAAAATTAATCTGACATGATAAGTAAGACTTAACTTGTTGTCTATAACTGTATAAAAACAGTCTTATGCCACTCAGGATACCTGCACTAGTTGTCTGCAAGCTTATTTGTCTCTCAGCAGATTGAGGGCTATCTATCCCATTAAACTCAACTCCCAGCCTTTTTGGGAATGGGAGATCTGTTACACCTTGACCACTACTAACCCAAGATACTTGAGGAATTGCTGTCCTCTGGTTTTGTGAAAGCAGACCACCCCCAGGACCTTGGGTAGGCATGTGATTCTGTAAATAGGGATGTTTTCCTACAAGAAAACATATTGATTCAATAAGGATAACCTTAATGTAAACTGAAAACAATCACCTTGCTTACCTGCATAATTCTGTCTCGTAGAAGTAGAACCACTTCCTAGTTTGAGAGAGGAATTCATGGAACTCTCTGATGGTGACAAATCTATATTGCTTGGATAACGAACCTGAGATACATATAAGAGTATAAGCACTCCATGTTACTGAATCAAGTAAGCTTACATGAACAAATAAAAACGTACTTTTAAATTTATTTGTTACTTTCCTTTTCCTATTATAACATCGTAGCACCCAATTATAGTAATGTCATGCAAAGACATGATATTTACTGCTATGATTGAGTAGATTTTTCATGCAATAATAGGAAGAAAAAAAATGAAAGTAAGATGCTAATGCTATGCATTTAGACGAATCCAAAAAGAAAATGAAGTTACCGCAACATTCAAGGTAGGAGCTGGGTGTTGTCCACGAATTCCATTTGGGCCCAAAATAGAATGTCTGGAGAGAGTTTCTTCCCTTGCACGAGGAATATTTAGAGAATTAAAGCAGCAAGAAAACCAAAATCACTAGTTTGTGTTCTGAGATGGAAAAGCAATCGGAAAAAGGTGAATTCAACATTGATACTTACATGGATCCTGAAATCACTAAAGAAGGGCATTGGTCCTTCAAAAAAAAGATGCAAAAGCTGACTACTAAAGAAGGGCTTCGTGGAGAAAATTGAAATCAAGCCCTAAATTGAATAGTTCTCCATTTAAAGAAAACACAGTATAGGGCTAGAGTTGATAATTTGGAAGAAAAAAGATGAAGAACAGAAGAATATGAGGTCAAAGTAACAGAATCGAATAAATAAAGGAAAATTCTTACTTTTTTCTTCGAACGGAGGGTCAATTGACTTTCAATTTTCGGTGTTAGGGCTTAGCGATTGTAAGAGGAAGAAGACAGACGTACTCTCATAGATGATGGTTGTATGCACTTGATTTTGAAAAGACGAGTTAAAGGAAAGAACTAGGGTTTTCTTGTTGTAAGTCAGGGGAGAAGCCAAGAAAGTAATTAGAGGAGAAGGGGGGAATCGCTCAAGAAGAAAAATAGGATGTCTTCGTAAGATGGAAGGGAAAATTGGTTTAGAAGCTGGTCAAATGTAATGAAATGTTGAAACGTTTGGAAACAACTTCTCCCAAATGGTTGGAGAAGATGGTCGGAGACAGTTGGCGGTGCGAGATTGGAGGTTGGGTGGTGGTGCGATGCTGCTATGAAGACCAACGCCCTAGGGCTTTTTCTTGCTAATCGGAAGAGGCGGGGGAGTTTAATTTTTGGGATCCAGTATAGGCGGGTGAAATCCCGCTTAA
This sequence comes from Lactuca sativa, assembly GCF_002870075.4. Taxonomy (NCBI): domain Eukaryota; kingdom Viridiplantae; phylum Streptophyta; class Magnoliopsida; order Asterales; family Asteraceae; genus Lactuca; species Lactuca sativa. The sequence continues at coordinate 370,138,337 of NC_056627.2, read as the reverse complement.
AACGCGTGTTTCATTAAAAAATTATAAAGCGACACTCTTAGATGACACACGTTTTATGAAAGGTGCCCTCCGCTTTTTCTTTTTTTTCTTTTCTGACACTAATTTTAGGGCACGCACAAATGCGGTGCCCTCTATCCTTCATATTTTGCAAAACTAACATTATTTTTTAGGGCGCGCACAAATGCGTATCGTTTATCAGCGCGTGTCATTGTTTGCGCGTCATTAAAGGGCTTTTTTCTAGTAGTGGCGGCCCGAGTACTCTTTCCGACTCAGGGCATCTGCTACCATATTGGCCTTGCCAGGGTGATAACGAATCTCACATTCGTAGTCATTAAGTAGCTCTACCCATCGTCTTTGTCTCATGTTGAGTTCTTTCTGATCAAAGATGTGTTGAAGGCTTTTATGATCAGTAAAGAATGTGCACTTTGTACCATATAAATAATGCCTCCAGATCTTCAAGGCAAAAACCACTGCCCCCATATCAAGATCGCGCGTAGTATAATTGACTTCGTGGTTCTTAAGTTGTCTTGAGGCATAGGATATAACCTTTACTCATTGCATAAGAACACAACCTAGCCCTTGATTAGATGCGTCGCAGTAGACTACAAAATCTTCAGTCCCTTATGGGAGGGACAAGATCGGTGCACTACAGAGGGCTTGCTTTAAGGTCTGGAAAGCAGTTTCTTGTTTCTCTTCCCATTTGAACGACACACCTTTTTGAGTCAAGGTGGTGAGTGGCTTTGCAATCTTGGAAAAGTTCTGAATGAATCTCCTGTAGTAGCCAGCGAGACCTAAAAACTATCGAATTTCTGTTGGGGTTTGTGGGGTCGCCCAAATTTCGATAGCCTTAATCTTAGAAGGATCAACATGAATTTCATCTTTGCTGACTACATGACCTAAGAATTCCACCTTTCAAATCCAGGATTCGCATTTGGAGAACATCACATACAATTTCTCTACCCTCAAAGTTTCCAAGACTTTTCTCAAGTGTTGATTGTGTTCTTCCTTACTCTGAGAATAGACTAGTATATCGTCAACGAAGACTATGACGAACTTGTACAAGTAAGGTCGACACACTCGATTCATAAGGTCCATAAATATTGCAGGTGCATTCGTTAGACCAAAGGGCATCACTACGAATTCGTAGTGACCAAAGCGAGTTCTGAAAGTAGTCTTTGGAATGTCTGTCTCTTGGACTCGCAGTTAGTGGTATCCTGATCTCAGTTCAATTTTTGAGAAGAAACTAGCTCCTTGGAGTTGATCAAAGAGGTCATCTATTCGTGGTAAAGGGTATCAGTTTTTAATGGTAAGTTTGTTTAATTCCTGGTAATCTATGCACATGCGGAAAGATCTGTCCTTATTTTTCACGAACAAGACCGGCGCTCCCCATGGTGAGAAGCTCGATCTAATGAAACCTTTGTTGAGTAGTTCTTTCAGTTGACTGGATGGTTCTTGCATTTCTGAAGGTACAAGACAATACGGGGCTTTAGCTACAGGGGTAGCTCCGGGAATCAAGTCGATTCAAAATTCGACTTGACGTTCAGGAGGAACTCCTAAGATATCTTCAGGGAACACATCAGGGAAATCACAGACTTCAGGGACATCCTTGATGCTTTTCACTTCTTGTGTCTTATCAACAATGTGAGCTAAGAAGGCACAGTAATCTTTACGAAGATACTTCTGAGCTTTGACGCAAGAAATGATTTCAAGATTCGCACTAGATTTGTCGCCATAAATGACGAGAGACTCTTTACTTGGTAGATTAAGATGGATGGCTTTCTCGAAACACATGATATAAGCACGGTGAAGACTTAACCAATCCATGCCTATTATGATGTCAAAACTTTTAATTCAGACAGGCATAAGGTCAATTTGGAATGAATGGTTATTTAGAGTAAGTGTGCATCCTATGTATATCTCATTGGTTTTCTCAGTTTTCATGTTGGCCATCTTAACGGTATATGTATCTTTTAGTGCTTTGGGATTTTGTTTTAGAAAGTGTTTAAACTTATGGCTTACGAAACTTTTCTCTGCACCGGTATCGAAAAGGATACATGTATAAGAATTGTTGAGAAGGAACGTACCGGTCACCACCTTATGACCCGCTTCTGCTTCTTCATAGCCAATTGTGTAACGTCATGATTTTTTACTCAAATTTTTTTTTCATTTATTTTTAAAATCTTTTAACGGAAAATGCAACAGAAGACTATAAACATCATTTATTTCAAAAACATTTCAAACCACAACGTTACTTTCAATTCAAAACCAAAATATCAAAAATATTTAATTGTAGCGTAAGCATAAGTTTCAAAATTAAATAACGTGTCCAAGTGGCATCTTTATTTTATGGATAAACTACCCAAAACTGACCCCATCTCACCAAGTAAAGCTCCTAAGCTACCTGTACCAATCGTAAAGGCACAAAGCAAAGAAACAAGTGTCAGCAAATGCTTCGTGAGCCAATAGGAGTTTGTACACAACCAAAGGGAAAACATACCATCCCCTAACAGGTCAATCATTCAAATTATGAGCATATAAACAAAATTGACATATAAATCAATAATCAATCATCTTTCGCATAAAATTCAATCATCCATTTACAAATCATTCATTAGTGTAACATCAATCTTATTTCATGCATAATCATATCGTAATCGTACATCATCATATCAAATGAATCTACCATAATCGTATAAGTGTAGGTAGTCTCATAGTGATACCTAACCCCAACGGAAAAACCCGTTCGCTACTTGTGTGCCTGGCCAGCCAAATGCTTTAGGTGGTTCGCGACTCCCACCCGTCACACCGACCCCAAGACTCCACTTTCACTACTCCGACTATGCAATGTACAAGTACATCGCGGTGTCGTTCGGGATCGGTACAAACGGTGTCAATTCTATCAATACACCTCCCGATTCCCACGTGATGTTTGATCCGGCCTCGTTCGAATGGTCAACATCACTCTAGTCCGAAAACACCGAAGTGTACACGTACCATGTGTCGCACGGGCATCTAGAAAGACCGAACAACTCGTAAATGGCTTAAGTGCTTTTCCTAGGAGGTATTTTTCAACCAACCAGGCTCAAAGGTATCCGGATATGGTTTCATGCTAAGTGCTAGGTTCTACCCTTTGCCCTCTACGTATAGCCCCGCATAATCGATCGTAAATCAAGTACAAGCATGCAATGTTCGTATTATCATAATCAAGATTCATAACATTTATACCAAGAAGATACTCAACAAGATCATAGTCACATAGCAAGCTTTTCATTTAGCATATCATAGTTGCAATTAATTGTATCAAGCACCATATAGTCATATCAACCAAGTTTACTAAGCATACAAATGTCACAGAAGGCAAACAATGACACATCTCATATTGCATATACTGACATAATCAACAATTAATAATATTCTAATTTGACTAATCGAGCTGTTTTTGGAAAGTAGTTTTCGATTATGTACAAGGTTTATGAAAAATCTATCGACTCACCTTATCCTTCTCGATATATATATGGTTGCCCTAACCGTCACCTCGTAATCTCGTTAAGTCGTCAAAACCTAAACACATATAGTAAATATACTCATATTTCCATTTTATTAGTTTATAAAACTAATATTTTTTTAATAGAAAAACCAACGCAATAGCCAATTAATAACATTTCCATGTTGTTAATCCCATTTATAACTTTACCACAATTTACATTTTTCTAATTGTGTATCACTTATGTTTTTTTTTTATATATATAATTAACTTTCAACATATATACTGCCAAGTTTTCGCGTGTGTTAGTAAGGGTGGTAATTGTTAAAATTCAAAATTTATAAGCTTTAGATCCCTACAGATTTTAATATACTATACCTAAGGTAATTAATTCAAACCATTATTCATCACTAAAATAATTAATCCAATAAGCATGATAATTCAAGGCTACATATTGTACCGACCTGCTCATCGAAAGTGCTTGAATAATTTCCTTTGAAGTTGACCCAAGAGTTTGTCAATTGCTCTTCTGATTTTTTTTTGTTTATTACTTTTAAATCAATGTTAAACATTAAATCAAATTAGATGTCAACGATAATATGGGATCATAATTTACATGTTGTCTTTAGGGTTATCATAGTCCATTAATTTCCGGCAATTAGCAAGGATAAAGATGCTTCTTAACGGCATCATCGGGGATCACCAATCCAAGTATGGCATGATATTTTATTAAGATACCAGGGAAAATTGTACAGCACAACTGTTTATTTCATGCATGGTATCTCAAGGCTAACTGAGACTAATTAGGCGGCAATAGTTCATGATAAGGGAAGGGAAAATAATTATAGTTTGGCAGCAAAGTAAGGCAACATTGAGTCGAATGCATGAGGTATCAGCCCCACCAGATGTCATGACTCGGTAAAAAGAAAAGAGCATCGTGTGGGTCGAGTCTTTTGGGATTTGGGCATCACAAACATTATGCAAGAACAGGATATTACAATGAAGCTAATCATGGCTGTTGATGGTTGTCACTATGGAGTCTTTTTGGTAGCAAGATCGTCAAACAGAAGCAGAAAATAACATGTGATGAAGGTCAAGAGCTTACCAGCAAAACCATGGACAAAACCTAGAAGCAAGATCGTACTCCTTGTTTCTCTCCCTCGTACTCACCTCCTTCCCGTCGCCGTCTCTCGTCGACTCCCTCCCCCTCTCTCTGGTAAATGTCGATGGTAAAATAGCCCAAGAGGAAGTACGTGACGGCCCTTTTAATCGACCTCCAGCAACTCAGAGGATGAAACGGACGGAACAGAATGAAACGGACGTAAACCAAGGGTTTCAAATTCATGGGCTTTTAATTAAAATTTTCAAACTTGATCCCTATACTTTGATAGTTATTCCAATAATAATCCTAATCATATTTACATATTAAATACTACTTCCCTTTTTTTCTTTCTAGACTCGTTTATTTTGATTTGCATATAAAATAAAACTATTTTAAATAATTTGAGTTTTAAATAAATCATAGTATTACTTAAATATCTTTATTTCGTTTTAATTATTTAATCTCTACTAAATTCTTTAACACATTAATATGTTTTCGTTTATTTTTGTATATATTAAACTCATCCGGTCTCTCAGCCTAAACGTGCGTAAAGCTTAACTCTATGTAACGGAAAACTAACTTCACTAATGTAGAGAATTTGGGTCGTTACAAATTGCCAAGACTCGCCCAATACCACTAGCATTCTTTAAATTAGGACAACTTCTATTGAAATGTCCTACTTCCCCACATTCGTAGCATGTTTGACTCACTCCCGTAGCAGGGACTTGAGAAATAGGTTGTGACGGTGCCCTACAGAAACGGGCAGTTTGCCCCTTTCTGTTACAATTCTTGCAGTGCATTTATCTGGAAGCTCTTGTATGATGGAAGTTGCATTTATTGCACTTTGGAAACGATCCAACATATCTATTTGAAGTTGTTGGAGTGACAGACACAGTGGTAGGAACAGGTGTTGGAACGTCAGTAGGAACAATAGAAACGTGTGATGCCACTATCTGTTTCTTTTTCGAGGGCTCCTAAGACGATTGCCCTTTTCGCTTGTTCCAAAATTTCTTCTTCTTATTGTTCTCTTCTTTGGGTTTCTCTGGGATAGATACCATAGAGCCATGAAGTACTCTGTAGTCTATTAGTGCATGTGCCAAACGCATGGCACTGTCAAAAGGGAGGGGGTTAGGAGTTATTACATTTCCTTGTATTTGAGGAGAGAGTCCCCAGATGTATCTATCAACTTTCTTGCTTTTAGTGGGAACCATCCCTGGACACAGAATAGTCAGATCATTGAATCTGGGAGTATATGCAGTTATATCGGAGTCTTTCATCTTCAGACTCCAAAGTTCTTCTTCTAGCTTATGAATTTCGTCGCGGGGACAATATTCTGCTAGCATCAAGGTTTTTAGATCATCCCAGTTCATAGCATTAGCAACTGGAAGGGATAGGGATTTGACATAACTATTCCACCAGGAAAGGGCTCTATCCAAGAAGGTACAAGCTGCAAACTTAACCTTGCTTGTTTCTGGACAAGCATAGATTTCAAACACCGATTCCATTTTCTCGAACCAGCATGTCAGAGTAATAACACCTCTGGTGCCATCAAAAGTAATGGGTTTTGCATTGGTAAAATCTTTATACGAACACTCACGAGGGTGTCCTAAAATTTCCCCATGATTAGAGTTAAGAGCACCACCACTAGCTCCACCGGTACTACTAGCATTGATTTGCGCCATGCCAGCGGCCACAACGGCAGCTATTGCTGCTTGGAAGATAGCAACATCGAATTATGGAGGTGGTGGTGGTGGAGGTGGATTTGGTGGATTGTTGTTGTTCTTCCTGTTAGACTTCCTGGGAAGCATCTTTAATCTATAATGTTTTAAGAAAATGATGATAAGTACAATATCATAGGTCAGGTGAAATTGGTTAAGACATATCTTAATTCAATTGCATTAACTCCTGACTGTTATAATGTTCTATTAAATGATAAAAGTTTACTAATGTGAGTAAACAATCGCTAAAATTCATTTATAGCAACACTTGTAATGAATTTGTATAGTTAAACATAATGAGTCTGCTTGAAATATGTAACCAGAATTTATGAAGTAAGATGTTTATGAAAATTGTAATAACTCCTAATGAAATAAAATGCTTATCATTTTCATTGATATATTGTTTTGTATATGAAATTTGGAGAATTTGACTTAAATATAGGTCTATATTATATCAATAAAAAGGAAAATTAAACATCATTACTACCTATGAGTAGTGTATTCACTTAATTGTAGGATTTACATATAGTAAAAAGTAATATATATATATATATATATATATATATATATATATATATATATATATATATATATATTTGACATCCTAATTTACATTAAAATAAAAATAAAAAGTAGTGTAAACAATACTTGCGACCAGTACGACTCCTAGTACTGGGATCTGCCACATTGGGTTCTGATTCCCTTAAACGCCTCTCTAGTGTAGTCTGACTCTCTTGGAGTGCTCTCATTTCGATTTGAGCAGCAATCATTTCTACATGGAGCATATTTGTGTGGTGTCTGGTTTCATCGTGATCTTCGTCTAGACGATGAATATTTATGGCATTTTGTTGAGAGGCAGCAGTGACTTCTAGGATTCGGTTGATCGATATATGGGATTGATCAACCTGTCTAGAAATGTGATGCACTATAACAGGGAGGGCCCAGTCCGCCGATCCTCCATTACTGGTGTCATAAAATTCTTCGTTCATACCAAATGGAGGGTGTTGTGCTTGTTGGCGGCTCCACATGTGTAGTTCTTCACCCCATGTTGGGGTCGGACCTTGAAAATGTTGTTTGGCTACTGGGTGTTGTACTCCTTGCGGTGGGTTATATACATGTGGTTCAGAGTCTGTTCCATCTGAATTTTATTCTTCACTGTCCTCCTCAGGATCCTCTTCAAGATCATCTTCTATCCAACCATTATTCCCTTGGTTAGGGAAGTAGGGATCCCCAGGTAGAGGATATCCTGCCATAAGGTCTATACGAAGACTTAAAGATAAGATATATAGAAATGATGTAGCTTTACAATATACTCCTATAGTATTTTTAAATTTGTGTTTTGTTCTAGAGTTCTTCTATATGAGTAGAGTTCGGTAAGTTTTAGACTTGTCGCAACACTACCATCACTCCCAAACACATGTTGGTCATATCTCAAATAAATATAGTTGATCAGGCTATATTTATCCCACATATGAATACATAACTGTCCAGGTTTAACTGCAGTGTCCAACATCCAAATACTTTTATGTAGTTATTACTGTGATACTATTTTTGTATGCGTGAGTGTTAGTATACTTCTTATAAAATACTTATATTTTAAAAGTATACTAGTAGTCAGAGTACATTGCCCCATTGTATTTATAGATGTATATCATTTATGAATTGATATACTGAGTTCACTATAAACAATGCTCTGATACCAATCTGTCACACCCCCAAACCAGAATGGCGGAAACATTCGGGGGTAGACGACTTCATGTAGTATCACAACAATGCACAATAATAATCAAAGTACAACAATCACCATTGTATTTACAAAGTTATAAGTTTTACAACAGTGTTCAAAACATAATGTATATTGTGACATCCCCATTTTCACGGTCAGAAAAGACCGATTTTGTTTATGTTTTATAAAAATCAGAGTACCTCTTTTAATAAAAATGTTGCGGAATTTGTTCCCAGTAAATTATGATAAATACATTATCAAAGCATTTCCGAAGAAAAGTATTTTTGTTCATTTTAAAACATTTGGGATGTCATTGTCAATACAAAAACATAAGCATAAACAAAACTTACATTCATTATCACTAGTGATTTATATCTCCTTAATCTCTCAGTGTAATGTGACTTCATATCAACACCTGTGATATAAATAAACTGAGTGGGTCAGGTTGGGAAATCTGGTGAGTACATAGGGTTTTCAACCCACAATAAATAAGTTTATTAACTTTATCAAACCAAACAAACCCGATTACCCGTTCTTCTTACCCTCACTTTACGTCCCTAAAACATCTAACACAAGGGACCTAGTCTAAGGACTTCCATCGGCGTGACAACACATACTTCAGGGGTTCCTCAGCAATTCATGTCAAATAAGGCAACCATGTGGGGGATGGAGTACTGCTGGTGAGCACACAGTTCAAATAAACACCTACAGGTTGCGAGCCTACTAGTGTTCCACTGGACTGTCTAGAATAGTCTGTGGTTGTCATCTAAACTCCGCTAGATGACTGGATCATCAATAACATCTATATTGAGGCCTCTCATTATTTTATTTGGTTACACAGCAACTATTACATCTACCCATGTTTTACCCAACACATTTTGTAGATATAAAATACATATACAATTTAAATCATTTAAAACGTGTATAAAAATATTTCACCCAACATAGACAGCAAGTATTCAGACAATATGCACACATAGCACGTAATTTATATTAAATACTTTATATCTACGTGTAAGATGAAAGGGACCATTCACTCACTTGAAAAGGTGGTGATTCCAAACTCAGACAGCGCTTCGCTTCTTAAAAAAACAATTTCCTTCGACGAAACCTAGTATTATTACCACTAGAGTTTAGTCTATTATTCGCCGAGTCTAATTAATAGTCTAGCTATTATTACTATAATATAAGCGTTAAACCCAATACTTATATAACCCATAATAATGGCCCAAATACTTATTATAAGTTCCTAATAACGTTACTATAATTAAATGAAAGCTATATTAAAAATAGTGTAGGTGTAGCTCACTTACAACGGGGTTTATAGAATATCAGGCTTTGCTTGGAGCAGCATTCCTGAGCCGAAAAGCTCTTCTTCTCGGAGCCGTCGAGCACTCCGGGGCTTCTGCCTCGTGCTAGGGAGGTTCCCTAGGCTTTTCGGGGCTAAAGAGAGGTTCTAGAGAGAGAGAGAGAGAGAGTAAAGAGAAGAAAGAATGGGAAAGGTGTGAAGAAAATGAGAGTGGAAGAGGTTCTATTTATAGGGTGAAATATGGCTGAACTTGGTGCCACATGTCACCATCTGGTGGCAAGACTTGGGGAGAAAGCAATGGCCAAGATTGTGTCACGTTACCCATTTTCGCACAACACACTTTCAAATTTGAAAATCTGTAACTTTCACATACGAGCTCTGTTTTTGACGTTCTTTATATCCACGCATAGGTGAAAATAAGATCTACAAATTTCATTTTGACTCCGTCGGCTAATTTCCGATCAATCTTAAATTTAACAGTACGAGGAAATTATATTGTTAAATGTCCGCGTAAAATTCATAACTTCTACATACGAACTATGTGTTTGTCCATCTTTTTACCGTTGAGTTCCTATTAATGAGATCTTCAATTCTCATTTAGGTCAGGTAGGCCAAAAACCGCTCGATCTAAAATTCGAGTTTCGGGTTGTGCACTGCTAAGCCAAATCTTAGAAAATTCATAACTTCCTCATACGAAGTTAGATTTGGGCGTTCTTTTTTTGTATGTTCTCGGTTTAACGTATACTACAACTTGTGTTTAGATTTCTAAGGCTAAGAGGTCCTCCATCATAAATTCACTGTCGTGTCGGTTTTGCCGTAAGACTTCGACGGACCATAACTTCTTCGTTATAACTCGGATTTTGGCGTTGTTTATATGTACGGAACCCTTGAGACGTATTCTACAACTTGGTTCAAATTATTTATTCTAAATAATCTTTTTTTGAAAAGTCGTTTTTTACCCCTATTATCTCTAAATTGACTAGCCCAGATCTACGGGCGTTACAGTTATCTCCCCCTTAGGATGATTATGTCCCGAAATCATCAACGAAACAGGGCTCACACAATGACTCCATACATTATCTCTTCATCCTAAGTAATAACCGTAACTTTGATGTTTCTTCGAACGAGTATCTAACTCTAAGACTTCCTGATTGCAGGCAGTGCTCGATCTTGCACTTGCTCCCTATCTCACGTTAGACTCCAAATTATGACCTTCAAGTCACAATCTCGATCCTTACTGGAGACTACTTCTTCTTCTTAACAAACTTAAGATAAGTTATTTTATTACTATAATAGACCGATGTGTCATATTCTAATGACTTATCATCGTATGTTCCCACGCTTAGACTCAGGTCTCTTAGAGTCTTCCAGAACAGACTATACATTTCTTCATGTTCTAATCACATCTTAAAAGGTAGCATTTCTAGCTACAAGCAACTATCGCAATATCTCTACCGATCGCTTTGATTATCTTTTATTTCAATCTTCTGGCTTACGTCGAATGCTACATCAAACTTGGTTCTCTGAACCACGTAACATAATTATCGTAGTCGGAATCAATTCGATATGACCACTAGGGTCGGAATAACAATCATCCTCTTAGTCATTACCGAAACGATGGTAACGACATATTTGAATAAAACGGCATCAATTACTAGCTTCTTGGTAACCTTGTGACTTTCCCTGATCCAATTGTGAGTCATGTGCTTCCGGTAGTATAGGCCTCTACTACATTTCACACCTACTCATACTCGTCCCAAGTATCGTCTCGCAGTTCACCCAAGTCACTATACAAGAAAATCACATAACAACTTGACACATTAGATAACAAAACAAAGGTTTTATATTATTCCTCGAAACGATTACATAGGTGTTCAAGTTCAACCTATACTATGCCTCTAATAGGCTACACCACGTGGTACTATTTACACGACTACTTCATAGATCATCATTCCTAATCCCTTTCATTTCCATCTTCTTCGTCAAGGATCATATGGAACGCTCTTGCCTTCAGTTTCGGTGGAATGTTTGGTCTTGCCGCCTCTTTCTTCTTCGGGAAATCCTTAGCAACGTGCCCTTCTTCATGGCATTCATAACACACCCTTTTGCTGGCGGTGCACTCGTTGGCATAATGTCCAGTCTTCCCACACTTTTAGCAAGTCACTTCCTTGCTACATTTCCCAAAGTGCTTCTTCTTGCACTTCTCGCACCATTTCACTTCGTTCCTCCTTCGCTAACCTCCTTTGAACCTGACTTGATCCTCTTATTGGGCCTCGTAGACCCTTCAAACTTCCTCTTTTCGCCAACCTCAATCTTGTTGGAAGCTCTTCCCTTAATCATATCCTCCACAGACTTGGCAGCCTAGATAGCTGCCTCCAGAGTAGGTGCCTGACGCATTGGCACTGCGTACTCCCATGAAAGTCCCTTTGCGTACTTATCGATTTTCATCAAGTCATCCAGAACAAGACGCGAGGCGAACTCCATCTTCTCTGTGAAGTTGTTGGTGTACTCATCAATTGACATGCTTCCTTTCTTCAAGGTCAGGAACTGGTTCTCTAGATTGATCAGGTTTTGGGCTGAGCAGTACTTGCGTTTGAACTGCACCAAAAACTCTGCCCATGTCAGTTGCAAGGGCTCATTGGGGCTCAGAGTCTTCCCCAGGGTATTCCACCAGCGCACAACACCTCCTCGGAATTGACAAACTGCAAAGGTGGCTTGCAAGTCAGAAAATCCTTGTACTTGCATCCATTCCTCTCGACTCCGTCATATTGGTTGTTTTGTCGAACTATTGGTGGGTTGGCTTGACCAACGGTCCCACTGTAGTTCCCTCCTTCTCACTGCCCATCGTTCAATTTGGGCTGTTCAATTGGCATTGTAGGTTTTTCCCTATTTTCATGCAATATCTGCCTCGTCTCTTCCCGTTGTTCAACCAACATAGCCCGTATCATGGCTTGTACACCGACCATTGTAATTGGCTCAGGAGCATCTGCTATAACAAGTATTTGTTCAATCACTGGTGGTTGATTCCTGTTCCCATTTGCATTCCTAGCTCCACTACGGGTTCTTTCCATGTCGATCTATATACCAAATCAGACGTTCGGTGTGCAATGACGAGAATTAAGATATGACAGATTTTATTTACGATCGACGTGTAAATCTCCCTATTTCTCCGAAAAGTTATATGCAAGTTCTAATACCGTAATTAAACGTTTAGAAATCTGAACACATCAAGTTTCCAGATCCGGTCGGCAATAGACCATAGATCTGATCATACAATGCATATCATAAACCATTTAGCACATAAAAGCATGTTAGGCATTTCCCAACTGTGACATCCCTATTTTCATGGTCAGAAAAGACCGATTTTGTTTATGCTTTATAAAAATCAGAGTACCTCTTTTTATAAAAATGTTGGGGAATTTGTTCCCAGTAAAACATGATAAATACGTTATCAAAGCATTTCTGAAGAAAAGTATTTTTATTCATTTTAAAACATTTGGGATGTCATCGTCAATACAGAAACATAAACATAAACATAACTTACATTCATTATCACTAGTGATTTATAACTCCTTAATCTCTCAGTGTAATGTGACTTCATATCAACACCTGTTAACTGCATTCATATATGCTACTACTATGAAATTCACACATGCATTTATACTCGATTTTCTCATCATTTTCAGACATTTTACAGAAAATATCGGATTTTCTGGGTTTACAAAAGATGCAAAAACTTTTATTCAAACATACTTATGAACTCACCAACATAATATATGTTGACATTTTCAAAATAACTTGTATTCTTAGGTAATCGTTAAGCAAGAAGATTTTCAAGTGTGTATGGATTTATTTTGTGTAACATCACTCATCGTACTATTAATACTTTGAATTTATGTAATCTATAACAATGTACTTGATGTGAACAATGTTGGTTGTGATATGTAATGTTGGTGATGAATGTGTTATGTTTCATGTATATTCATTGTGATGATAATTCAATTGTTAGTCACACGAGCCCTCGAACGTTTCCACCGTCTGGTTCGGGGTTGTGACAAGGAATCTCACAAGACCATGTACTCGATTCATCACGGCAGCACAAAGATGTATAGGGATCCGAAACCCTACTACCGGTGGCTGATGATGAAACTCGATGTTGCAAAGTATGTGGCCAAGTGTGTAACATGTGCAAGGGTCAAAGCACAACTTTAGAAACTGTATGGGAGTTTAGAACCTTTACATGTACCTATGGGTAAATGGGGAGACATCACTATGGATTTTGTAACTAAACTGCCCAGAACAAAGAACGGTCACGACATGATTTGGGTTGTCGTTGATCGGTTCACAAAAAGTGCACATTTCATAGCCACTAATGAGAAGTGGTCTATGGAAAAGCTTGCAAAGGTTTACGTGAAAGAGATTGTAAAAGCTCATGGTGTTCCCCTGACGATTGTGTTAGACCGTGATAGTCGTTTCATGTCAAGATTTTGGAGAAATCTACAAGAGGAATTGGGTACGAAATTGTGTTTAAGTACAACTTACCATCTACAAACCGATGGTCAGAGCGAACGAACAATTCAAACGTTGTAGGATATGCTACAGGCATGTACCCAGGAATTCCAAGGAAATTGGGATGAACATTTACCTCTAGTAGAATTTTCCTATAATAATAGTTTCCACTCAAGCATCAAGATGACACCTTATCAAGCTTTGTATGGACAAAAGTGTCGAACGCCGTCGTGTTGGCTTGAAGCTGGGGAAAAGCAGTTTATGGGACCTGAAATACTCTATCAGACTGCTGAAAAGTTGAAAGTGATTAGGGAAAGGATCGTCAATAGAGCTATGCTGACAAGAAAAGACAACCGATATCATTCGAAGTTGGTGATTCGGTTTTACTTAAAGTCTCGCCGTGGAAGGGACCTATAAGATTTGGTAAAAGGAGAAAATTGAGTCCAAGGTTTATTGGACCATTTAAAGTTCTTCAAAAGATTGGGACCCAAGCTTAAAAACTATAACTACCAGAAGAACAAGAAGGTATTCATAACACCTTCCACGTGTGTTATTTGAGGAAGTTCATAGGAGAACTTCCCGACATCATTCCAATTTCTGAATTAAGGTAGGATGAAAGTAAGAGGTTAATTGAAGAACCGGAGGCAATTATTGACCGTAAGACTAAGAAGTTGCGACGCAAGATGGTCGATTTAGTGCTTGTGCGATGGAAACATACAAATGGGCCAAATCTTACCTAGGAAACAGAGAGTGACACGATGAGTCGCTATCCGCGTTTGTTTGCTGATGTGTGATTCCAGGGACAGAATCAACCTAAAGGGGAGAGAATTGTAACGCCCTTGTTTTTAGGCTAGACATTAATGATGATGTAATAGTCTAGGTCAACCTATGTAATTTGTTTTAAAATAATAAAGGTGTATTATTTGATTATTATGTGTTTATGCTTAATTATAATAATTTATTGAGTTAAGGATAAAAATAAGCATCAAAAATAAATGTTAGATAAAGCCTAAATCCATGAAGAAAGTTGTAGTAGTCGTAACAAGGATTCCGAAGATATAAAGAATACCGAAATCCAAGTTATAACGAAGAAGTTATGACCTGTCGAAGTTTCGAGACAAAACCGGCACAACACTGGGAATCGCAAAAAGTGAGTTTATGATAAAATACTTTTTAGCATTGCAATTCTAAATGAAGGTTGTAGAGTACATCTCCACGTTCACGTGGATATAATGAACGTCAAAAATGGAGCTCGTATGCAAAAGTTATGGCCTTCCGAAGATGTAGCTGTCTGAGGGCATGACACGTGTCAGAAAACCCTAATTTGACCGGGCTCACGACGTGAGGAGTCAAAACGCCACTTTTCAAGGCTAGAATGCAGATGGCAAGTCTACGGAACAGGCTCATGATGTAAGGAGTCAAACGGACACTATTCAAGCCTAGAACGCAAATGGCGAAGCTACAAGGTGATACATCCATGGCTCACGACGTGAGCAATGAATTCTCACAACGTGAGAGACCAAAAATTACCCTATAAATAGAAGTGCAAGGCTGCCCGATCTATGTTTACAAAACTTACACTTTTACACCCTAAACTTTCTTCTAAGCTATCCTAACACCCCCTAAAGCCTAGAGAACCACCCTAACACCCGAAGCAAGTCCCGGAAATCCCGAAGATCCCGAGAAAAAAAGTTTTCGAGTCGAAACTCTGCCCACGTGAAGCCCAGTTTTTGGGAAAACATCCCGGTTTTATCGAAAATGATCGTTTTAAGTAACGAAGTGATACCCGATTATCGTTAAATCATGTGAGTATATAGTCACTTTCATCTTACACATAGATATGAAGTATTTTCTATAAAATACGTGCTATGTGTAATTATATTTTTTGTTTATTTGAGATGGGTGTTGAATAGATATTTTATACAAGTTTTAAACTGTATATGTATTATTATCTACAAATATGTTGGATAAAAAATGGGTAGATGAAATAGTTGATGTGTGTTAAAATGATGAGAGGCCTCAATAGTGTTATTGTATCAGTCATCTAGCGGAATGTAGATGACGACCATGGACCTTTCTAGATAGTCCAGTGGAGCACTAGCAGGCTCGCAACATGTAGGTGTTTGTGAACTTAGTGTTCAAAAGTGTTCAATGGTATACTCCATCCCCCACATGGTTGCCTTATTTGACATAAATTGTTGAGGAATCCATAAATTAATAAATTTATTGTTGGTTGTTGAAAATTAATAAATTTATTATTTGTGGGTTGAAAAACCCTATATGCTCACCAGGCTCCCAAGCCTGACCCACTCAGCTTTCTCTATTACAGGTAGTGGACCCAGAGCATAGTTGGATGATGATAAAGGATTTTGGATTATAGGCCAGTGGATGTAAATATCTGTTGTAAGGCTTATAATGTACTGTTTATGCTTTTGGTTTGTATCGGAACATGACATCCCAAGGTTTTGTTATATAATGAAAATATATTTCTTTAATAAATGATTTGATAAATTTTTATTATATTTTGTTTTGGGAACAAATTCTGCAACATCTTTTGGAAAATTACTCTGATTTTATTTTAAAAGCATAAACTAAATCGGTCTTTTATGGCCGAGAAAAATGGGATGTCACAACATCTAAGATAGGAGTCATCACTGTCATCCTCATACATACATCTCATATCGGGGCATTCACTGCTCTGCGACTCAAGGCATCGGCCACCACATTGGCCTTGCCCGGATGATACAAAATCTCACAATTGTAGTCCTTTACTACATCCAACCACCTTCTTTGCCTCATATTCAGGTTGGGCAAATCCATAAGGTACCTCAGGTTCTTGTGGTCTGTGTAAATGGTACAACAGCCACCATAGAGATAATGACACCAAATCTTTAGGGTGAATACCACTGCCCTTAGCTCCAAATCATGGGTGGGATACCTTGTCTCATGAGGCTTCAGCTGCCTCGACGCATATGAGATCACATGCCAACTCTGCATCAACACAGCACACAAACCTGATATCGATGCATCACAATAAACCATGAAGTCCTCCACCCCCTCCGAGAGGGCTACCACTGGAGCCCCACACAATCTCTGGAAAAGGGTCTCGAATGATACCTGCTGCTCAGACCCCCAAATAAAAACAACATCCCTCCCAGGTCAGCTTGGTGAGTG
This sequence comes from Lactuca sativa, assembly GCF_002870075.4. Taxonomy (NCBI): domain Eukaryota; kingdom Viridiplantae; phylum Streptophyta; class Magnoliopsida; order Asterales; family Asteraceae; genus Lactuca; species Lactuca sativa. The sequence goes on along the minus strand of NC_056627.2, from coordinate 370,121,315 downwards.
GAACAACAATCTTGAATAAATCCCTGATAAATCTTCGGTAATAACTTGCCAATCCAAGGAAACTCCTACTCTTTGATGGGGATCTCAACACCTCCCACTGCGTTATTTCCTTAATTTTGGCTGGGTCGACCAAAATACCATTTTGATTGACGAGATGTTCGAAGAAGTGGACCTCTCATAACCAGAAATCGCATTTGGAGAATTTAGCATAAAACCTCTCCATCCTCAACACCCCAAGAATCTCCCGAAGATGCTCCTCATGTTGTTCCCTGGTCTTCGAATATACCAGAATGTCATTAATGAAAATGATCATGGATCGATCCAACATGGGCCTACATACCCAGTTCATGAGATCCATGAACGCTGCCGGTGCATTGGTGAGCCCGAAAGGCATCACCACGAACTCGTAAAGCCCATAACAAGTCCGTAAAGCCATCTTTGGAATATCCTCATCTTGAACCCTCATCTGATGATATCCAGATCTTCACCGTCAACTTGATCAACTCCCGGAAATCAATGCACATCTAGTGTGAACCGTCATTTTTCTTGACAAAAAGGATCAGAGCTCCCCACGGCGAACTACTCGGTTAAATGAACCCCTTCCCCAATAGCTCCTGAAGCTTAGAGGATAATTCCTGCATCTCGGGCAACACAAGGCGATACGGTGCCTTGAAGATAGGCGCCACCCCCGAGAACTGATCGGTCCGGAACTCCACCTGCCTCTTAGGAGGTACACCTGGTAACTCCTCGGGAAAACTTCAGAAAAGTCACATACTACCGGAACATCGGAAACATAAATTGAACCCTTCTCCACAAGCCGAGTACCCACCACATATGCCACAAAAACCATACACCCGTGATGCAAACTCTGTCTTGCCCTGGTGGTAGAATATAAAGTTGATCCCGATCTAGTATCCTTGCCATAAATAGTAAGCACTCCACCACTTGAGTCCTGAACCGTCACCAGATGTCGCTCGCAACCAATCAAATCCCTAAATCGACTCAACCAATCCTTGCCCACTATAACACAGACATCCCCAATCGCTATTGGCACCTGATCAATCAGAAAATCGACACCAAAAATCTCCAAAACATAGCTACGATAGACATCGGTAGCAAAAAACACGTGCTCGTCAGCTATTGAAACCCTCAATGGCTGACTCAAGGCCTTGCACCTGATGCTAAAACAACGACTAAAGGATAAAGACACAAAGGTCGACTTGCACCCAAGTCAAATAGCACCAAAGTAGGCACATGATTTACAAGGAAATTACCTACATGAAACATAAGATAAGAATAAATCAAATCAAATCAACAACATAAATAAGGAGATACATACCAACAAAAACATCAGGTGTCGCGCGGACCTCCTTGACAGTCGGCTGAAAAGCTCTCCCATAGGCTCTCAGAGCCTCGGCCTTCCCCGGACGACCATTAGTAATACGCAAGGAAGCAGGAGCAGGGGCTCGAGTTAAACCCTGAGTGAGTTGAGGACACCCAGCCTTCCTGTGGCCAGTCTGGTTGCAATGAAAGCAAACCGAAAATCCCTTGAGGCAATCCTTTGCCATATGCCCCTCCTTTCTGCATTTGAAACAAATCCCCAACCGGAAAGATGCCTCGTGACTCTTACCGCACTTTCCACAAGTGCGGCCCTTCTAGCCTCCTACTTTAGAATCAGCAGGCTTGAATCGCTTGGTCGTTGACTGCGACTGAACTGGCCTTCTATCTCTCCCCTTAGACTCTCTCTCCTCCCTTATCTAGGTCTCCAGCTCGATTTCCCTCCTCTTGGAATTGGTCTGCAGCTCAGCTAATGTCCGATATGATGAGTTCTCCATGAACTCCCAAATATTCCTCCTCAAATTGCTCAAGTACCAGCTCACACGTGCCTGCTCCATAGACATGTGCTCAGAGCAGAATAATGCCCCTCGTGGAATATCCTTTTGATCTCAGTCACCGTCTCTGTCTTCTGCTTGAGAGATAGAAAACTTTGGGCCAATCGTTTCCTCTCCACCTGGGAAATGAACTTATCTCGAAACAATTTGGTAAACCTCTCCCAAGTCACTACAGCATGCTCTGCAGGAGAATAATCAGTCGTCACAAACTTCCACCAGTCCTTCGCCCCCAAGCGAAGTTGGTTCAGCGCAAATTGAACCTTCATATTTTTAGGGCATGAACAGGTATAAAAACACCCCTCAACATCATAGATCCATCTCATCGTAGAAATCGGGTTATGGCTGATGTCAAACTCTGGTGGCTTCGTGTTGCTGAACTCTCGGAACATCAATGGATCACCCCCTGAGGCCTCGCAGCTGTAAGGGCTACGGTTGTTGTGGCAGCGACAACCTGAGTGACAGAAGCATAGCGCTCATCAAAATTCTCGATCAATGTGGTCTTAATAGACCCGAACATCTCTGGGATGGCCTCCCTAATAGTTGCGGCCACCTCCTCAGCAACGATCCTGTAGATCTCATCGTCATTGGTACTCGGCCTCTTGGGGTTGTTGGATCCTAAACCTCGGGTAACCACCATATTATCTAAAAGATAAACACATAAATCATCAGGGATAGGCTAAAACACACACACAACACTTATACATCCAAGCAAGATCCTTAGCACTCTAAGAATCCTTCTTGATTCGCGTACGGATCTGGTGCTTTCAGTAGTACAGACTCAATACTACCTTCCACACCAATCTGTATATGTCCCAAGTCGTCCTCTTAAGACCCCAAGTCACAAGTACTCTATCCTACATGGATATCTAGCTATTCCCTCAGCATACTTCTCAAACTAAATATCTAGGCACTCATCCTAGGCTACTCGTCAAAGCCAAACTACCTCGTAAGGATCTCCGCCATTCTCGCCATATGCTCCACGCACACCAATCATACATGATATATGGCTTGATAGACAGTCAAATAAATGATTCTTCCTCAAGTCCACAACCAAACAGGGAACATGAAGAAAGGCTAAATCATGCATTCTAAGGTTATAAAGTCTTAACCATGTACAACTAAGCAGCATAAACAGAGCAAATAACAAGGATAGGTTCAAAAAAAAGAAGCGACCTCCTAGGCTAAGGCATCATGAATTAGGAAACGCTAGCTCATACTTCCTGGAGATACATAGCCTACCATTTAGCATACAGTTCTAACAACTCAAGAATACCTCATCTCATAATATAATCAAGTAAGGGTATTTTGGGAAATCACCGCTCGGGCTTTAGCTAATTGTACACACTACTTTGTCCTTCTTTTCTCATAAAAATCCTTTACTCTTTTGGAAAATCATTTATTTTTGAAAATATTTAATCAACTCCTCGGTTTGAGTCCAGACATACCTGAGGGTGTGCCCGAATCCCTTAAACCAAGGCTCTGCTACCAACTTGTAATAGTCAAAACTCTTAAACAAAATTTTCATTTATAAGTTTCCCAAAAGCATAGTTTTTAACACCAACCCATGACAAATATAAAGGTCAAATATATAACGTCATAAAACAAAGTCAAAGTATCCCAGAATCCACAAATATCCTCATTAACATATAAGTGTGTAGAATCATACCAGCGCCTTCCTGCGATCCTAAGATGTACTTGAAACACATTTAAATCAAAATCGTAAGAATGAAGCTTAGTGAGTTCCCCAAAATACCACATACAAAAATAATTAGCTTCTCATGGCTATGTCTCAATAAGGACCCTCCGGTCATGTGTCTCAGTGAAGACCCTCTGGTCTCACGTCTCGGTATGAACCCTCCGGTCATAACTTAATATACATACACATAATAATATAACATAATAAGTCACAAAGACAGAATGCACATATATAACAATTAAGACCCTCCGGTCAATAACACGAATAAGACCCTTCGGTCACATAGAAATTACCACACAGTCAGTATAGTGAGAAGACTCACCTCACATAGCAAAGCAAATAAATCTCGCACCCGAATTGTCGGTCTAGATTCCGCCTCTGGAAGATGCACCAAATGAAGTAGAACTCAGATCCAAGATCTAGAAACACCAACTATCTTTCATTCAAGGATTCTTCTCCACCAAAAGCTTCACAAGAACATTCAAATGAGCTACAAGCACTCACACAAGCTAAAGGGACGAGATTAGGGTTTTAAGGAGGTTGGAGGCTGATAGTGGTGGCTAGAAATGAAGCCATCATGTTCCTTAAATAGGGACACAATAAAATCTTAGGGTTTCTCACTGAGCCTATTACCCCCAACATACTAGGTGGCCTCCACGACAATGCTAAGTGCATGAGTATGATGTGTGTACTCATGCGTACGCCCCCACGTACTCGAATGACTCCTTTTTCAAAATAAGGACCAATCTTGACATATACACAAAAGGTTAAGGTCTGAGAAGTTATACCTCCTTTTGAGGATGTTACAGTTGGTTAAGTTGTATGCTAACCTTGGGCACTGTCGTACGTTATTGGTCGAGATGTCGTGACCAACCCTTAGATGGGTTGAACTAATCCCCATATGTATCTTTCTACCTTCTTGTACTCTGGATTCACAAAGCCTGGATAAAGGTTTGTGAGATAGTTGAACATATTGATGTAGGTCAAGATGTCAGCGTTGTCCATTGTCAGGTTCCATAAATCTTGCTCTAATCGTTTCATTTCCTCCCGAGGACAATATTCCTCGAGGCCCATGGTCTTGACGTGTATGTTCCACCAAGACATGATCGTATCCGCAAAAGTGCAAGTGGGAAACTCTACCTTGAATCCCTCAGCACGAGAACTAATTTTGAAAACACACTCAATCTTTTTGATCCATCTTATAAGGCCTACGACTCCTTCGTTCCCATAGAATGTTTTAGGCTTGTAGTTTACAAAGTCCTTGTAGGCGCATGCTCTTAGAGCACCTTGATTATTTCCTTGAGAGCTTTCGCCTCCTTCTCCTATCCCAAAGTTTATGTGGCGATGGGTTTTAAGTGTTGCTAGAGCATCAGCTATTCATTGCTCAACCATGGCTTCAATGGCTGCCTGGTATAGAGGTGGTTTAATTTGTGTAGATTGAGCATCTTTCTCTTCTTGGAGACCTTGGTTAGATCTGGTCAGTCTTGTGGTTCCATTTCTTAATTCCTAAAGTTAGTGTTGAGATGGGAGTTATTCAATCACATTTGTAAGGTAGCGTCCTTGTGGATATGGTTATGTCTTGGTGTGTTAGTGTTAGTGTTAAATGAAGTAGTATAGTAATAACACAACAACATAGATTTCATTCAACCATATAAGTATAACATCCATCATAATATCATATAACGTGACCATAAAAAATGGGTGGCTAGAGTAAGAAAATGTTGAGGTTACAAAATAAACAAGTATGTTCAGTGAGCTTTTCTAGTACTTTAACCCAAAAGTATAAACATGTTCATCCTAGCCATCGTGCTAGGGAAATGCCTAATATCCACGGTATATAATCAAAAAGTCATCAACTGAACTAGATGTCTATAAACATAATCTATCCAAACATCTGAAAATGCAATCATCAATTCTACTTTGTCTACCTAAAGCTCCAACCTGTCGGTGTGACTGATCACCTCCTGCAACATCTGATGATGAAATTGAGCCTCATCCCTTGCTTCCTGTAACTGGTCCTGAACAAGTAGGATCCTTATCTCCATCATATCCCTTTACTACTCGAGATATTGTACATGCTTTGTTAGTTGCCTCAAGTTCATCCTTAAAAGAAATGGATTGGTGTCCATCGCTCCTATGTAATCCGAGTAATGGGCAGTCTGTGGTACAAGGAAGGAGATAGCATGTTTGACCGGAGTGTTTGGGGTAGGGGTAGGTGCAATAGAGGACACCCCTACCTCAAAGCATGATCCGATATCCTCATCCTGCCTCCAAGCTGTAATCTGGGGCATCCAGGAGTAGTCCCCACTCCGTTTCTTCGATGGAGAATGTGATATTGGTGGGGATGTTGCTCTCTTCCAATAGGAGATAACAGTAGTCTTTCTCAGGGTTCGTTTCACCTTAGTACCAGTAGTATGTGCTCTGAAAGATCGATGTGAAGGAGTGAGGAGGGGTGGTGAAATCTCCAGTGAGGTGGAAGTATCCTACTCGTCCTCGTCCAACTCATAATATGAGTTGAAAATCTCAAGTCCAGCTGGTGTGTAGACTGGTGAATGAACAAGATCAGAAAGGTACAATCTAGAGTGGTCAGCTAGAGTGTAGTCGGGTTCGGACAGGTGCTCAATTGGAGTATATTCAGGCTCGGTTTCATCATTATCCTCTGTAGGCTCCACCTCATAAGCCACGATCATCGTTGGGTGTCGGTAGAGTCAGAAGCACCAAGAACTACATGCTCCTCTATTGGTAAGGAAGTTGTACTCCACGATACTTCGCCTGCCATACTCTCGGCAAAATTGCATAAGACATCAAACAGGAAGGATGTTTATGAGAGATGTGAAGATCAATTAAATACAATATAATATCTAATTAGAGATTGTAATAGATAGTACTTGTAACTTCTAAGTCTCCCTACTATGTCGTAAGTATTGAATAGTGGTTCCTAGGCCAGAAATCCTCGAGTGTAGATGTCATTAAGCCATAAATCCTTAGATGTAGAAGCCTCTAAAAATAAATCTTCGAGTATAGAATCATTGTCTATGCATCCAATCCAGAAGTCCTCAAGCGTTTAGATTGCCAACCACCGTATCCAAATTTTGTCGTGTGTTGGTCGAACCATAATAAAACTTATATGTGCATTCTAGTTCTACTTGTGGTACATCCATTATACTATACCAACTCTAAACATGGTTTTTGACCTAAAATCCTGAGTTGTGATTTCGTGGATTTGTGTTTGTGGGTAGTAGATATATTTTTGTGAGCGTATTTATATTGCGATATATCTTTAAATCTTTGTTGGGTTATGTATATTAATTTTTAGGGTTTTTTTACTCCAATACTATCAAGTAAGAATTATCTAGGTGAGAAGTACCGGAGGGTAGGACCATTTTAGAATATATCCGTTCTGAAAATCTAGCAACTCAAGCGATAGTTCAAACTAATCACCTCTCCCACAAGTAGTCAAGAAGTAGTGTAACTAATATTTATATTGTTTAATTTGTTAGGCTTAAAGGGTTAAACCTAATTAGAGTGTATCCCAATACTATAGATGTATTTCCTAAGGAATTACTAGTTCGCTATAATTTGAAGCTCTGATATCAATCTGTCACACCCCCAGCTGGCGGGGGAAATGTCGGGTTGTGCGACATGAGAATGTTGGATTTCAGGCCACACACTTACATTTAATAATACACCGATATATTAAACAACATAATTTTTTATTCATTAAGTCAAATATATTATAAATTTGTTCAATGTACAAATAGGTCACAAAAGCAAAGTACAATAGTAAAGCACATAGACTTTGAGATGCATCATTAAGGTTAATTCTCCTGAGAATACATGTGGTTTAAAAGGTCAATATAATGTTGGTGAGTCCACATGTTTAATTTTTATAAAACATTTTGTAGTTATTTTAGCTATCTTATTTATCCTAAACTCACTTCCTCGAGTGTGTGTGTACTATCACTACTTTCTTAGGTGGTTTCCAAGTAGTAGTCTAAGATAGTTAGTTTTAGTTTAACAATATTACGATGAGTTCCTATAATCGATCTATGACTATTGAGCTCCCTAAAAAAAACACGACGCTTCATTGAATATTGCAAATGTGTTTAGAAAGTTATGCTTGCTTTGACTTGCAGTCAAGTTATAACTAGCAACCACAAATGGGAGTGTCAATCCCGTATAGATCCATGCATATCTTTCCCGCTCACTTAAGATTTAACGATTATAGGTCAGGGAGTAGCTAAAAATCTTTCACCGTGTTGATGAATTGCGTCCCATCCAAATCTTGTTATGGGGGCCTCCCCTGGTCAGTCATGTTGTTATTCCTTGTTGTATTTATGTGAGTTACTTTTTATATATATTATTCAGCTTATATATATATATATATATATATATATATATATATATATATATATATGTGTGTGTGTGTGTGTGTGTGTGTGTGTTTGTGTGTAGCCAAGTATTTAGGCAAATTAACGACTAGGTAATAAACTTATAAAAAGGGTGGTTATAATAACTACTAGAGTATCGGCGTTTGTTGGCACTTGGCCAACATAATAACTATATTTGATATTTTCTATCAGTGCAAATCAATATAACTAGGCATAATATTATCTTTTAAAAGTTTGGAAAAGTATCTACCTGGGATAATATCATCCTAATGTTATGAGCATAATTATCTAACTAATCTTATACAATCAGTAATAACTATCTAATAGTTGCATTTTAACATGTATTCCCCGCAAAAGGTTTCGAAAATAGGGTCTTGAAGTCACCTGCGAGTTATGATACCATTGTTGTAGGGTGGAAACCGGAAGTTCGAACTTCGAGAGGCGCTTGGGAGCTGTGGCACGAGGATCGAGGGAGTGAGAGAGAGTTTGTGAGGTGTGAGGGGAAAGGATTGTTAAAGCCTTCTATTTATAGCAAGTTTTGGCATGTGCACCACGTAATTGTGTGTGAGCCACATGGAGTTGCCACGTGTTGCTCTCTCATCGTGCCACATCAACCATTATCCAGGAGGATCGAGTGCCAAATTACGCACAACACATTGCGTGCGGACGCACGTGACGATAAAAATTAAAGTTTAAAATTTCGTAACTCTCGCATACAAACTCCATTTTCAACGACTCTTATATATCCGTGTAGGTCTTGACATTCTCTACAACTTTCCTTTTGGTTATTTTGGCTAGTTTTGACTTTTATTTTTTACTAGTTTTTATTACCGTTATGATTTTATAAAAATTAACTTTTTCATACGGTTTCCGTTTTAGGTGTTCTTCATCTCATAATTCCTACTTTGAGTAGTACTATGATTGTAATACCCCGATTTTCAAATATTACATTTTTGACCCTTGGAATGAGTTTTGTTTGCAAATGAACCATAGTGGCATTATCGTAAATTTTGGGAAAATCAGAGTACGCTGGGCTTACCATCATGGTATGTGGAGCGTAAGTCTTTTAATGTGGAGCGACGTTGTTTTGGGAGTATGTTGGGCGTACTCCGTCTGGGAGAAAACCCTAATCTTGAGGGTTTTGACCCTATTTATTGATCCTTAAGTTTCATTTCTTCACCCTATTCCCAACCTCCATCCTTAGAAACATATTCTCTTGCAAACCCTAGCCCCATTGTTGCACTTTGAAGCTTGGGCGTGTGTTTTGTGTGTTCCAAAGGAAGAAGAAGGCGGTGGTGAAGCTTGGAAGCTAGAAGCAAGCTTGGACCTGGAAGTTTTGCATCCTTCTCCGTCTCTAGAAGGTAAAAAGTTCCCACCTTGATGAACGAGTTGCTAGATCTAGCTTGCATGATGAAAATATGAGCTTTTGTCCCAAATATGGCCTTTCTTGTGTATGACATGTTATAGAACGTTTAGGCTGTCCTTTTGGATGTATTTCCATGTCGTGAGCCATAAAAATATGACCTTGTCCCCTGAGATTCCTTCATGCAAGCCATTAAGAGCTTTAGTGGTTAAGACAAGTTAGGGTTTTGTTGATGGGCTTGATCTAGACATATAGAACCATAAAGTTGGAAACTTTATGGTTTGGGATGCCATTTGGGGCTAAGACTGAAAGTTAGATGTAGTGTCTTGAGGAATTAAGCCCTCGAAATGAAGATATTAAGTCATTACGTACGTTGGGTGTAACTATAGTACGCTTGGTGTACGCCTGAGGGGATCCCGATCTGGATTGCAAGTACATGGGCGTACAAGCCGAGTACGCGGAGGGTACTCGGTCTAGGTTGAATTTTATTGATTTTGACTTTGACCAAGTTTGACTTTAGGTCAAACTTAAGGGTTTTGATTTGTGATTAAGATTTTATTGGTTCCGATGTTCGTAGACACGTGGGAGCAAGCAGAGTAGCAGGAAGTGTATCACAATGTTCCAGGTTTCTTCATTTCAGGTTAGTTTTGTCTCATTGTACCGTGGGTCGAAGGCACCAAAGTCGGTCCACTAGTTTTCGGTTATCTGTTAGTAGAGTGATGCCTTAAGGACTGTATATATAGTCATGTAGGATAGACTGAGGACTCTTGATCTAGGATCTCTTACATGTTCCTTGTTTGGTTGTGGTTCTAGTGTAGTATCACCTGTCCGGGTGTCTATCTCATATACGATCATGCATTTCTTGTATTATTTCTACTTAGTATGTCTCTATGTTGTATTTATTAGTTACATCTGTATTTTGGTATCGAGTATGCTATTATGTCATAGGGATTTGTTAGATCTGTATCTTGGTGTCGAGTATGTTGTTATGTTGTAGTTGACGGGTTTTAGAATAAACATACAATCATGTGTGTGCATGCAACCCTAATAAGATCCATGTCTTCTCTAATTGAACATACCATATGAATAACAACATGCAAACCCTAGAGCTATAGATAATAATAAAAAATCATATAATAAGGATTAAGATACATACCTTTGATTGTTATGTAGCAATAACAATCCAAAACCTTGTAGATCTTGAAGCTTAAGAGCAAGTATCACAAATGTAATACATCTAATGAAGCACAAACACACTTAGCAAGAGGATGAGATATGAGAGGGAGGAAGATGCTTCAAATTTCGGCTACAACTCTATAGGGTTTCTAGTGGCCCAATTCATCAAGGGTATGGGTCTTTATATAGTGAGGTGACTTAGAGCCAACGATAGGGTTAAGAGTAGGAAACCTTAATTGCTTTGCTTAAGGACCAAGCAAGCCTCAAACCTTCTATCTACAAGCCCTGGATGAAAATTCTAGGGCTTCTCTAGAAGATTTTCATCCAAGCCTCTTTAGGAGGGTTCTAGAGCTTCTTTCCTCAACTATCAATAAATTGCCAAACAGTCCCTGTGCTTTTAATTAATTCAATTAATCCCAAAATTAATTCCAATTAACTTCTGATTAACTATTAATTAAATAATATGATTTCTAATTAACATATTATTTACGTAATACATTAATAAATCGTCCATTTCAATTTATTAATCAAAATAATAAATTCTTCCTCTTTCTCAATTAGTCATCATGTTTAGTTGCTAGTATGAAGGCAACCCAAAAGGACTGTACTACTATCAATTCAAGTATATACCAATTATAGTTATGAGCTTAGACACCTAATCCAATAGTAGTGATTTGTTAGATCGGTATCCTGGTATGTAGAATGTTGTTATGCAATAATTGATTATTGCATCTGTATGTTATCTATATTTACTAGCTATCATCTGGTGGAGTGCCCTAGGAACTGTCTATGACCATGTAAGATAGCCTGAGAACTCTTGGTTTAAGCTTTCTAGCATGTTCCTTGTTTGATTGTGGCTCTAGAGTAGGATCATCTATTCGGGTGGCTATCTCATCTCTGATTACTTATGGTTATGCATTTCATGGAGCTTAGCTGGTAATAGGATTGTGCGATGTGAAAGGACTTGTAGGCAGTAGTGAGTTGTATGTTTGATGTCTGCATGTATTGTGTGCCTACCAGATCCTTGTTTGTTTATATGTCGACATATGTTGGTAGTGGGTTGAGACAGTCCTGCTTTGTGTTGTAGGCCAAGATATCCGGTGCGATCCAATTTTAATCCATAGGCACAAAGGCTCTAGAAGAGTGGTTGGGTTGAGGCGGTAGGCCAACAAACCCTGGGTATTCTAGCCTGATTGCTGATTGGACCTAATGCATGCTTGTATGTTTATCGTATGGGGTATTTTTGGGGAAACTCACTAAGCTTTATGCTTACCCAGTTGTTTATAGTTTCAGGTATTATCGATGATTGCAGAAAGTCGAAGGTGGGATTGTACACACTCATCAGCAACATTGAGGATTCCGCGTTTTCTATGATACTTTGATTTTTAATAAATGTAATTTGGAATAAACGTTTTTCTTAATAATGGATTTATATTTTGGGAAGTTTTAATTTATTAAAAATGAAAAATTTTGGTTGTGAAAAGTGGGACGTTACAAGTTGGTATCAGAGCCCTGGTTTGAGTGAATTGGAGAAATAATTGTGTGAATCTAGTCTTAAACTAGGATTCGAGAGTTTTTGCAAAAAAAAAAAATTAGAAAAGAATTCGTAACAAAAAGGGTTGGATTAGGGATACGGGCTCGTTCTCTTGTCATGTTCTTGTTTGATTGTGGGCTTGGGATCGGGAACATGGGCCTTGACTTAACTTTGACTTTTTTAGGAGATGCGATGTGCACAGTCAACCAGAGCCCGAACAGGAGAGTGGTTCCCAAATTACCCATACTTGTTATGTTTATTGAGTTTTGATTTTGCTGATATATGAGTTGTTATAAAAAGCATGCTAGTGGGTAAGGTTCTTTAGAAACTATTGGATAGTAATGCCTGATTCTGTGATGCGTTATGATATAGGAAATTGCTTGCCTGATTTATATTACTTGATTGTGAGATTGTTACGTGTATGTTGATTAGTTGTATATGGTCGGATTGTATAGCCTTAGAATGATCGACTTGACCTTACTTCCTTTTCCTTGTTTGGTTTTGGACTTAGGGCATAGTTGATTATTTGACAATCTATATGATCTCGTATTGTGTACAAAAAGCATGCACAAAAGCAACCGGTGATGCGAGAGCGAGGATAATCCTAGGAAGAGCGCTTAGAAAGTAAGTTGTAGCTCGTAGCAGAAGCGGTGTTAGCACACTTAGGAGTTGTCTAGTATAGTGACTTAGGACCTTGGGATGAATTTTGAATCGACTACGGATATGTGTGGAAGGTAGTATGGGTCCGTACTACTGAAAGCACAAGATCCGTATGTGATTCAGGGGGAATTTTGAGGCTAATAGGTGACTAATCATAGTACAGCTTGGTGTGTGGAGCACTGTGTTGTGATGTCTGATCTTTTCTTGGTATATTTCAGTATGGCGGTTATTAGAGGTTTAGGATCAGGAGTCGGAGCAAGTGGCCAGGATGGGCCAAGATTGATAGAGGACCGGGTTAGGGAGATCATTTGTGAGGAGGTTGTTACTATTGTTCGGGAGCAGATACTGGATCTGTTTGGTTCTATCAAGACCGTTATGATGGAGTTCTTCGATGACTGATATGTTGCACTTTCTGAGACTGTCGCTGCTACGACTATCGTGGCCGACACAATGACTGGGTTTAGTGCTAGGAGAGCTTTCCAGTACCGAGACTTCGACAATAAGAAGCCCCCGGTGTTTGACGGGGTTCAAGATCCGATCATCACCATGAGGTAGCTGTCAGATGTCGAGGGATGTTTCTTTACTTGCTCTGGTCCATCTAACTTGAAGGTCAAGTGCGCTCTGAACCTTCTTCGGTCAGGAGAGAAGGATTGGTGGAGGCTGGTTACTAGTTCATACACCCCAAAATAACAAGCCGCAGTATCATGGGAGCAGTTCTCTAAGATGTTCCGCTTGAGATATGTCCCATTGGTGGAGCGGGAGAGACTGAACCAAGAGTATTTGGATCTGAGACAGGGAACTGAGTCGGTGAAAGAAATCACCAAGATTTTCACAGAGATAGCTATGTTTTGCCCTGAGTTTGCTGCTTCTGAGCAAGATCGGATGACTCAGTATTTAGGCATGCTCAAGACGGATATTCAACATTTTGTGTCCATCTAGCGCTACAATTCCCTCGCTGAGCTTCAAGATATCGCAAGGAGGTGAAAGATTGAGAGATAGGCCCACACAAGGGAGCAACATCAAGCCTCAGATCATTCATAGTCTGCAGCGAAGCGGTTCAAGTCCACCGGTTAGATTTCAGGATCAGTTGGAGGAGGTGTCGATCTTTTGTATGTCGCAGGTGTGGCGAGGAGGATCATTTTAGAAGAGACTGCAGGCAGAGTGCATGAGTTTGTTTTCATTATGGCCAGGAAGGACACATCAGAGCTCGTTGTCCTTTTCTCGTTTTTAGTGAGGTGCTGGATCCTACACCCTTACCTTTGCAGTTGTCCAACGATCGTCATCGAACGGCCGAAGTCCCAGATACCGAGAGTTGAGCTGGCAGTTCTTCTTGTTAGCAATTTTGGTAGTAGTGGTGGTTATCTATAATTTTTTGTTGTGTTCCAAAGTTTAGTTGTAACCCGGATGATTAATTAAATGGAAGTATCCTAGTTGGCCGTGTTTAGTTTAATTTCCCGTATTAATGGATTAATTATCCTTGTCATCATATTGCATGTATATATTGGGATGTATGAATGTTGTGTGGGTTCAGATTCTCCTATGTAATTAGATATCAATGGTTGGAATCAAGTAGTGGGGTTCAAGATAGTTTGAGTATCTAAGAATTTAAAGGTCATTAGACTCTAGTATATCTCAAGAAGGGGAGGGTGGTACCTTATAGCAGGAAAATCTTGTGCTAAGGTTCGGTTCTCAGTTGAATTTCTCCAAGTTTAAGACTTCTGTGTAATTTTTGGATCTTTCAGTTTCGCGTTAAATTCATTTCCAGCTATTACAGTCCCCTCCTAGTCGTATTAGTTCTAGTTGTGGCATTTTAAGTAGGTTGTGTTTGTGTTTAAAACTCTAGGGTTATAAACGGAAGAGCAATCTTGATTTGTGAAAGATGGAAACTAGTAAAATGTGTTCCTAAAGTTCACAACAGATGCTAATTTGGTCGCTAAAGTGTAACACCTGTTCTAGGTATCATTTGATTTTCTAAGTTATTTTAGGGTTTTAGACTGGAACTCGACGAGTTGGGGAGCTCCAACCCGTCGAGTAGAAATCATTTTTGGACGCGATACTTAGGACCTACTCGACGATTTGGAAGGCTCAACTCGACGAGTAGACGCCATAAAGGGATACCCTAATTTTCAGGGATTTGTACCCTATTTAAAGAACTTATGGCTCATTTGTAGCCTCTCTCGTCATCCTTACAGTCGAGAGAAACCCTAGTTCGAGCCTTATACCTCCTTGAGTGTGTGTGAGAGAGCTTGGAGGAGTGATTTTGGTGTGGTTGTGAAGGATTTTGAAGCTTGAAGAAGGTGGAGTGGAGAGAGGAGCAGAAGATCCAACATCTACTATGTATTGGCAACCATCTTGAGGTATAAAGTTGCTACCTTGACCTTTATGTGCTTAGATCTCATCTTATGGAAGTAAATGGTCACTTTTGGGACATAATGGTGTCACTCTTGGATTTGAACTTGTCATGAAGATAGGGTTTTAGATCTAGACACCTCTAGACCTCCATATACATAAAGTTGTTCACTTTATCTAGTCTTAGGCCTTCTCCATGCACTAAACCTTGTATAAACCTTAGTTTTGGGTGTTTTAGCATTTTAAGGCATTGCATGCATGTAAATTTGGCAACTTTACATGGTAACTACACCTTAGGGAGCTAGATCTGTAGTTTGGAGCCTTGGGTTCCAATAGAAAGGGATAAAGGGACTCGACGAGTTGCTTAGCCAACTCGACGACTCGAGGAAGGTTTACCCATTTTTTGGATCCTGAGTGATCTCGATGAGTTGATTAGGGATTTCGGTTTAGAGTTTTTGGCCCTCAGACACTGAAGAATTCGACGAGTTACTCGGGTAACTCGGCGAGTTGACTCGGGATTTCAGTTTTATGGACCTTGAAGGAACTCAATGAGTTTCTAGATGCACTCAACGAGTTGGGGTCAACATGGACTGTTGACCTTGACTTCTACCAGGGTTGACCAAGTTTGACTTTGAGGGTATTTATGGTATTTCAAGATTTTGACAAGTTACTCACATGATGGTTATAGGCAGTTGAGTTGGAGCTGCGTGTTGGGACTTACCTATTCTTATCTTACCAGCTTAATGTTCTTGAGAGGTGAGTCTCCTCACCATACCAATGGGTCGAAGGCACCAAGGCCGACCCATTATTTTTTATGTGACATGCTAGTTGGAAATGGGATATGTGGTATGCTAGTAGTAATTATAGTACTTGTATAAAAGACCTCCGGGGGTTCCCGAGGCACTTGGGTGTAAGACCTTGGAGGGTTTCCATGGCATCCTTGGGCTAAGACCATGTGGGGGTTCCCATGGCTCCCGAAGTAATACCCTGGAGGGTTTCTAGGGCATCCTTATATGATTGTATGTCTGATTTATATGGTAGTGGGCTAAGACCATGTGGGGGTTCCCATGACGCCCGGAGTAAGACCCTGGAGGGTTTCAAGGGCATCCATATATGTTGTATGCATGGCTTATATGTTTTATGTAGCTTCTATAGCTAATATGTATATGTGATTATGTGGACTGTGTGGGGCATGCTCTGGGGAACTCATTAAGCATTAGCTTACAGTTGGTTGATTTGTTTCAGGTACTTCTGAGCCTAAGGGCAACGACAAGGCTTGATGGCACGGCATGCACTCTCTCACGCATTTTTTATGGGGACACTTTGATATTTAAAATAAAATGTTGATGTTATGAATTTGAAACAATTGTCATTGAGATTTTAAGGTTTATGGAAGTGTTTTGATTGTTCTAAAAATGAAAATTTTCTTTTGAAAATTTTGGTTGTTACAAAAAGTAAAGAAAGCAACTTCAATTGCAAAAACCCCTTTCAACCGAAAGCCCAATATTCAGTGGTGAAGTGAAATTATCTTCTCTTTTCTTATTAGGCAAAAAGGAATGGTAACACTTCTAGCATCTTGTCATGTCACTTTTTTTAGTGTCACATCATTTTTTGTCTTAACACCTAATTCTTAGCATTTCATAAGGAGTGGTAACACTCCTAGCATTTCATTTTTCTTTTTTATTTTCTTTTTCAAATTTAATTAAATTATATTTTTTTAATACACAAACATTTAATATTACAAAAATTCTTTTTTTTAATACAAGCACTTAATATTTAAATAAAAAATGTTACACTAATTTAAAACATAATATTCAATAAAAACGATTTCAGTTATTGGACAAAAAATATCAAGTTGTTTAAATTTTCAGACAAAAATTACCAAGTTACTGAAACTTTGAAGACCAAATATATAAATTCTTTATCTTCTTTTCCAATTCTCTTCCCCGATTCTTTATCCTTCCGTTTTTGGCAGTTGGGAGGTGTCAAAACTTTAATTTTTGTTGCTAAAACTTATTGTGTTTATACAAAGAATTGGGAAAGAAGATAAAGAATTTGCATATTTACTCTCCAAAGTTTCAGTAACTTGGTATTTTTTGTCCCAAAGTTTAAGTTACTTGGTATTTTTTTTTTGTCAAAAACAGAAACCTTTTTATGTAGTATTATGTTTTAAATTAGTGTAATTTTTTTATTTAAATATTAAGTTCTTGTATTAAAAAAATATAATTTAATTAAATTTAAAAAAGAAAATAAAAAAATGAAATGTTAGGAATGTTATCACTTATCACTCCCTGTGAAATGCTAAGAATTAGGTGTTAGGATAAAAAAAAAAATTAATATGATGTTAAAAGAAAGTGACATGGCAAGGTGTTAGAAATGTTATGGTTAGGCTTTGGTTCAAAAAGTGGCTGAGATAACATGCACCAACAAAAAGACAAACCGTGTTCATGGAGTTTTTTTTTTTTTTTTTTTGTGATAACCACCTAAGATTCGGTTCAACTATCAGGTATCCGAGATAGACCTGACAATTTGATACACGATATGAGTTTTCCATGTATATGTTATAGAAATTCGTGTTTCGTGTTTATTCGTGTTTGACACGTATTTTAAATTCGTGTTTCGTGTCTTATATGTGTCAAACATAAATTCACCTGTTTAGACACGATACAAATTCGTGTTGACACGTGATACATACAAACACGTATATAAACATATATATACTTTAGGGTTAAATTTTATATTAATAATATATTAGGGACCAATTTCGTAAAATTCAATAATTTTTTTATAGCCATAGCTTAAAAAAAGTCATTAAAAACATGTTCATTTTTGTTTTTTTGTGTTTACGTGTAACACGGCTGAAAAACGTGTCTATTCGTGTCGTGTCACGTGTCACACGAATTTTTTACGTGTCGTGTTCGTGTTTGATACCCTAAACACGTTTTATAATTCGTGTCATGTTCGTATTTAATAAATTCTTGTTGCGTAAATTCATGTCTGACACGAATACACGACACACATACACGGATTGACAATACACCGACACCGATGATTGACAAGTCTAATCCGAGAAGAAGACGTAAATAAATAAAGGTAGGTTAAAGTGAAGGAGACGAGCTTGAGAAAGAAATGATTTGTAAGTGACGATCGATTTCCTATTTGGCATCCACTCATCAAAATCCAGCCACGTATGTAATATCTATGAATTGGTAACCTGAAAATAAAAAAATAAAAAACTTTACATTTTAAAAATGTTTGGGTAAATTCAGTAATTTAGGGCTTTTATTTCATTTTCCCTTTTCAATAAACTATTAGACCGCCAGTTACCAGTAAAGCCTATCAGCGGCGCCTCCTTCTCTTTCTGTTCACCGCCGTAGACATTCCAGTTAATCGCCGCCCGTTCTCCGATTTGAGATCTTTGATCAATTTCACCAGCTGAGGTGAGATTTTGCTCGATTTTGTATTTACTTTTGTTTTGTAGGCTCATGAATCATGATCATGCCAGCTTTTGCTTGCAGTGTTTAGCGCACTTGTTTCTCCAGGCCACACCATCTTAAATTTAGTTATCTGCAATTTGTACATGCCATGAATCGATTGCTTTTTTTTTTTCTTTCTAAATCTTGAGATCAATGGGTTGTGTATACGTGAATTACTGATATGTATTTGGGTCATTTACTGTGAGCAATTTTATGTGTCCAGTCTTTTGTTGTTAGGAGTTAGGAGAACACCTGAAATTGTAATATCGAAAAGTCAAGTGTGACATGCAGATATTGTGGCCTTAGGTACATAATAAAGATCTAAGCAAATACCAAATGGTATGTAAAGTAGTGATGAGAAGATGTTGGTGCTTAAATCAGATGTGATGGCTTTCATCGAAGGTCCATAAAGGTTCTGAAGTGAAATTTGATTTGCAAATTACTAAATATACAGCAGAGGTGAGGTACTATTAAAGAATGACCGGAGTAGATGCAATCAGCTGCCCAGCCTTTGAACTTAAAACATCATTGTGTGAGAAAGATGAATAGCTGTTTTTCCTTAATCTTTCAACAGAAGGATTGTAGGATTCAAAAATGATCATTTACAAGTAAATGTTTGTAATCTGTTTAGATGTCGTATTTGCATGTATGTATGCTAAATTGGATGTGGATAGTTGTTATTAGATGTATATATGCAAGTTGTAGCTTCCTAAAATGATATGATATTGATAGATGATAGATGATAGAAGAGATGAATATTGTTGATTTTTGGCATGGCAGATGTCACAGCGAGGTGTTTGGCAGCTTCGGAAGTTGACAGTGAGCTACTGTAATTGGGGTGGAAGTAGCAGGGGGATTAGGTATGTAGTCTATTTTTCCCATAATGAATGTAGTTCATTTATGGATTATGATTGTGTAGGGCATTTATGGAGTCGCAGTTGGCAGCATTTAAAGAAAGCAATCCTCAGCTAGAGGTGGTTACGGAGCTTAGCCGAGGTCAACATCCATTTCTGAAGGGAGCATACAGTAAGATGGGCTTCTGACTCTATTAGATTAGATATGAATGTGATTTATGAAGATGATTAAATGATATTATTTGGTTAGAGAACAAGAATGAGCGGGTTGTATCTGTGATGAACATGAGTCCAGAAGAAGTGCTGCTGTGTGCAACCAGGCTTAGAAATTCACTTGGAAGAAAGGTGGTGAAGCTCAAGACCAGACATGTCACCAAACACCCCAGCGTACAAGGAACCTGGACAACAGACTTGCAGATCTGATCTGCTGCTACATTTCTTTTATAAAAACTACACTACATGTATTAACTCTCAATTTGGCATCATTAACAAAAACTTAACCACTTACCGGCTTCTCAACTCTATAAAATCAGATACTATTATTTTATTTGTTTCTCAGAGACAGTTTGTTTTGGGTAAGGATGGTCCATGTTTTTATTCAAATGCTATAAATTGACCTCTAACTCTGCACCTCTACAATACAACTAGAGCTGCACAAAGCAGACCAAACCGTTGGTTTTCTTTTCCCGGGTTTTTCACTTCCAAAAACCAATATTTATGCACCTCTCTAATGGCGTCTTTTCAAACTCCTTATTGGCATTTTGGAAAAGCCAAAAATTTCTGGCTTTTTGTCGGAGAAGCCATTTTTTTTTTTTAAAAAACTTTTTGAACTCTCAAACACCACTAAATACAATTACGGTTAATCCTTGTAGTTGTGAATTAATTCGTATGTGAAATGGCACAACCCAAGGCCTGGTGACACCGACTCACAGGACATAGGTCCTCTGAAAAGCCCAACTAGGAAAACTTAACCTTGTTTTATTGAACCACACTGACTCTACCATGGGAATTACACTTCTTGTAAATCCCAACTAATCTAAAATGATTGATGATATTAAAATCATCATATTTATTTGCCAAAGCCATGATGTCCCTTTTCACAGCCACAAGTATTGGAAATTATGTTGTTATCTGAGCACCTCCTTCCCTCCCATTGTTTTTGGATTCAAAAAGGTGCATTTTGATCCCTACGTGTATCCTGTCTGAAACAGCAGACACAAATACACTTGTATAATAATCGTTCATCTAACTTTTTTTTTTTTTTAAAAAAACAAAAAACAAAAAACAAAACAAAACAATTGAATAATGTTTCTTTTTCCTGTTCTTCAAGACCCACCGGAACATTTTTGTGCAAAAACTATAAAGTATATGGAAACTATTATCGATTGAAGAAGTGATAACAACCCGTTCTGATCAAAACCATTATATTATGAAGTAGCAGGCAGCTCTAATCACTATGTTCCCCAGCCAATAATAATAATAACATTACACAAAAGGCATCATGGGGCCTTCTGGAAAAAACAATATCTTGTACGGGTAATACAATACCTTCAAGGTTATAAGCGTGAATCATCATTTACTTTGTTTTAAAAGGAAAAAGGGAGATGATTAGATCCTTGTTAATGCATGCATGATCTACAATTTGATCCACCATCATTAATTTAAGTGATCGGACAGACAACAACATCATTATACAAAAAGTGGGAGCTCTCTCTAGATTATTACTACATGGTGCGAGTATGTGTGGGTCTTATTACAATTTTTTATGCTCACGCTCCTTGTTGACTTTTTCCATTGACGATGTTGACTATGTTGTTTGGTTGGGGGAGGAGGTGTAAGGGATAACATCTAATCACAACTGTGTGGTGAGTACAATTGTGGTATTCGTCTCTGGTGTCAAAGCTTGTGCGGTTGTTGATCAGCGAAGTAGGGTTTGATTTTCTTGGATCAGTACATTCGTGAAAGACATAATTTGATACGATGGTGGCTACTATTAAACCAAGTGAGAATAACTCGGAATGGGAATGGAAGTTCATAAAATTAAAGAACCAACCAAAAGCCAAAAGGAACATAACGATGTTTTGCCCAAGGAACTTGGTAACACGGTAAACCCTAATTTTCATGATTCGGAGGTCTTGTCTCTCCTTGGATTTGAAAGCCTTGAGGAAAGAATGTGAGAAATTTTGTACAATATCGGATGTTTATATTGCAAGCAAATTGTCTATGATTGGTAAAAGATTTGTGTTTGTCACATTTTTATGTGTGGTTGATAGGCACAATCTTGAAAAGAACATTCATCCATGTGGACCGGAAACCATCATATTTTTGCTTCTTCGGCAAGGATTCTTGTGGGATGAATGTTGTGAGGACAAAACCTACCGATCGTAAGTGAGAAGATTGGTTACGGAGAAAGAGAAAGTCGGATTGATATTCACATAAATGAGAAGTATATATGAAGAAGAATAGTCTATGATTTCTTTTTGAGAAAGAAGAATCGACTGTCTTTGAATTTGAAGTAATTAGACTATCCTAATTATGACACTCATCTAGGAACAAAACGACTGAATTGGAAATATCAACAAATTTTTGTGGAGTCCAAAGAAATCAAAATAAATAAAATGTCAACTTGTTCAAATTTCATCTCTATTGAATATGAATATCAAAATAACATATATATAATAATGATTCAATGGGTCGGATCACATCAAATGGAAATGGGATGATGGATGAAAAACAAACGTATGCAAATGTGGTTACCGGAAAAGTAAATTGGATGGATGGTGGGACTAAGGAAGAAGTAATGAAAAGGGTATCTTTGGAATCTCCCTAGTTGTTGAAAGTTCCAAATGCTTCATGTGGGGTTTGATGTAACGATTATTGCTAATCTTTACAAGTTGTGTTTGAAAGAAAGATTTCAAGACGTGAAGATAAACTATATTGGCAGATTGTGGGTATGGTTAGAATTTCAAACAAGAAGTGCTTGCACAAATTTTAATGTAAATGAGGGATGAAACGCTTCTTCAAGGAGTTAAAATAATTGTCTAAGAACTTTATGGTGAAAGAGAGAATGTTTTGGGTGGAGATTAGTAGACTCCTATTGACTTCTTAGATGTTTAATGATTTCCAGAAAGTAGCGAATTTATGGGGTGAAGTTATGTTTCAAGATGAAGACTAAAAAAATAACATTTCAATCGGAAGAGTGTGTATAAAATCATATCAGATCAAGTAGTAGTAAAGATTGAAAGCATGTAATATATTGTCAAGGTTAAGGAAATTTTCAGTTGGGTTCCTAATATTGATAAGGGAGAAAGAGAGAATGAATCTCGTGAGGGTCTCAATTTGATGGAGAAGATGATGAAAGTTTGGATAGTTCGAAGGATAATGAAAAGGACGATGGATCATTTGTTGTGGATACTTTCTATCAACAAAAGGTTCATGAAAAAGGAAGATGGACGAAGATGTTAATAAACGGGCACAAATAAGTGGATGGATGCTAGAGTGTAACATCACAAAATTTAAACCAAAAATTTTCTTTAAAAATAAAGTAATTACATATTCAAACTCATTCTTTCAAAGTATTATAAATCCTTTTTTTCTTAAACATCAAAACATAGTATCAAATCAGAGTAGGGTCATAACATCAACAAAAGTCTCCAAAAGAATAACAACACTGATGCGATTATACAGTCATGTCGCGCCTTTTCCTCTCACACATGAACAACCTACAAACATTTAACTTAACAACGTAAGCATAAACCTTATTGAGTTCCTTAGTGTACTACATATTCCAAAACACATACAATGCATACAAAAAATGACTCGCAACCATACGTCATCCGTCTTACTCATAGCCTAGTGTCGTTTCGTCATCAACAGTTGACTCGCGACCTTGCTTTGCTCCCTCGATAATAGTTGACTCACGGCCTTGCGTCATTCCGTTATTAACAGCTGACTCGCAGCCTTGCGTCTTTCTGTCAACGAATATGAATATCAAGGCTCACAACCTAGTGTCGTTGTAACATCTTGATTTCCAGGTATTCCAATTTGACCCTTGGTTTTGATTTGTTTGCAAAGTTAGTCCATAATGGCATTTTTGTAATATTAGGACATGCATGTGTATGATCGGCGTACGTTGAGTACACTGGGCATACGTGGCCAGGGTGCAAACCCTAGTTTTTAGGGTTTGGAACCTATTTAAACATCATTATAGCCTTGTACTCTCTCTTAACTCCAACCTCCATCCGTATTTTTGCCCTCATTTCGAAACCCTAAAGTGTGTGAGTGTATTTTGAAGCTTGGAGAGTCATTTTTGTGCCATTTGGGTGCTCTTGGTGGTGAAGGAAGAACCTTGAAGTTTTGGTGCTTCACTCAAGACTTTAGATCAAGCAACTACTCTCCCTTGTGCGTCTTCTGGAGGTATAAAGCTCCAACCATGATGAATATTTCATTAAGATCTAATTCTAGCTTAAAGTTGGCACATTTTTGTCCCAAATCTTGATCCTTGTGAGTATGGAATACTCCAAGACTTTGGAGTTGTCCGTTAAGAGGTTTTAGGGTGTGATAAGTCATAAAAATGTGACCTTGGGCATTAGTTTCTTTCCATGCATGATCTAGGTTGTGTTAAAGGCTCAAGAAGCTCGGGTTTTTGATGTTGAGGTCTTAATAGCCATGCAAGACCATAAATTTAGAAACTTTATGGTTAAGAACATCATTTGAGGGCTAGATCTGGATTTTGGATGAAAGAACTTAAGGATTAAGCTATTAATGGGAAGAATGAGTGACAGTCGTGTACACTGCACGTACGTGGTCAGCCCCTTGATTTTGATCAAATGCGTAGTACGCCCCGCGTACATGTTGATTACGTCCAACGTACTAACCGAGTTGACCCAGTTTACTTTGACCTGGATTTTGACCAAGTTTGACCTAGGGGTATTTTGGGTATTTTTGAGTTGTAGTTTGAGTTTTGGTTATTGTTATTTACAAAGGTGACCGATAGAGTTGGTTTTTAGAGCAGTATATTGTTCAACTTTTCATCCGTCTATGAGGTGAGTTTTCTCACTGTATCCATGTGTCGAAGGCACCAATGTCGTCCCATCATTGTGTTATATAGGATGATAGTTGTTATGTGACTTATATGTGTTTGTATGTTCGGGTTGAAATAAATCCCAGGGCGGGGCCCACTATCGTATGTTCGGGTTGAAATAGATCCTAGGGCGGGGCCCATTATTGTATGATTGGATTGAAAGATACCCCAAGACAAGGCCCATATGTGTTGATCGGGTTGAAATACACCCTAGGGATGGGCCTATATATGTATATTGGGTTGGTCTATTCCCCAAGGTTAAGCCTAGTTTTATTATTGGTATATGGTAGTATGGGGAACTCACTAAGCTTGTACTTACGGTTTATGTTTATGGTTTCACGTACTTTCGGTTGGAAGGGCAAGAAGTTATGACACAACATCCTCCCCTCATGGTTTCAACATTTTGAATATATGTACTATGATATTTTGGATATTATATTTGGTGGTGGTTTTTGAAACAATTAATGAATGAAATTGATAGTCTTTCAATGAAAAACTTTATCACTATTTTTGGGTTGTTACAGTTGTTCCACCATCAACCCCTCAAACTTGACACATTAATGTATTGTACAATCAAGAAAATAACACACAAAAGACTATTCTAGTCTATTTTTGGGTATCTAGGCTCACAATTCAACATCGTCCCACATTCAACCCCTCAAAATTGGCACATTGGAGCATCATACAATTAAGCAAATAACATACAACCATACCAAAGATTTTGATAATCCTTCTATACTAGAATCAGCAACTTTGAACCTATTAGTTGTTGTTTTTGTCGTATAGACCTGCACGTACCTCCTTTTCCCCTGTTATGCCTCCAACACCAAATTTCGAGCTTGGGCCACATCATCTGTCTCACCAATCTTTTGTGTAACACCCGCAAATTAGGGCTAATCAATTTGACTATTATAAGCGTTAAATTTGAATTTCTGATAGAAGATTATTTAGGATAAATAATCTTAATAAAATTTATAGTATACGTGAAAAGGATTTCGTACATATAAAGAGCGCCTAAATCACTTCATGAGAAGAAGTTATGATTTTTCTAATATTTCATTGTAATAGTATACGACTCAGAAACCGAAATTGGAATCGGTCGATTCTTAGGAAAAACAATCTAAACAAGAGTTGAAGGTCTCGTCAATACCTATCTTTCGATATAAAGACAGTGGAGAACAAATTTCATATAAGAGAGTTATGAATTTTTAACAGACTTTAACAGTCTAATCCTGTGAAAAATAACTTTAAAAATAAATCAAAATTAGCCGACGGAGTCTAAATGAAACTTGCAGGTCTCGTCGATAGCTATGTGTGGAAATAAAACCTATCGAAAATGGAGCTCGTATAAAGAATATATGAACTTTCTAAGAAACATAAATTCTTCGTGCGCACCAGCGCGCAACGATAATGTGTGTCGCATGCACTGACACTCCACCCAAAATGCGACATGTGGCACCACGCAAAAAGTGACATGTCACTCTCTTCCGACCAGATGTGTGGCGTGCACCTTATCTATGCACAGTGCGTAGATGAAATACCCTTATGAATAGCAATCGAATTTCATTTCAATCCCACACCTTCCTACGCTTCTCTCTTGATTTCTCTCAATTTTAAGCCCTTTCTCCCTTAAGTTTTTAGTTGGTAAAGCCCTACAGTGTCTGATAGCCAAAAATTAAGAGGTCTCGACTCAAAGTTTTTCCCGCTTAATTCCCATTTTTCATCGGTGTGCTCTGTAAGTTAAGATACACTTATTTTATTTATGTGTAACTTTTAATTATACTCATAGTTGTTATTATGAACTTATAATTAAGATTTATCAGTAATTCCAAGACATTATACTGACTGATCTTCTTAAGGGGGTGATGTCTAGGTTGGATTTAGTGAGACGTTTAACGTAGGATTTCCAAATAGTATACTTTCTATACCAAACGAACTCTACCTCCGATATGATCCTACTTGGTTATTCCTTACTTGATAGATCTTGATGTAGACATTAGGATTAGTGAGGAATCTAGAGTATCATTAATCGCCATTGTTGGGCTATATTTTGTGGTTTATGCTTTGCTTTGATTGTATTATATGGTTCTCGGTGGGCTTAGTGTGTTTTCAGTGGGCCTTTTATGTTTGGGCTCTAGGTTATCGGTCTTAGTATAAATATGGTATGTGTATAGTCATTTGAGGCAAATGTGTTTTTGGTGAGTTGAAGTCAATTCACGGATAAAGAGTAATTGAATGTACCTGACAATTAATCAATAGAATTGTGTGCATTCTTTTGAAATGTGTTCTTGATATATTTCATTGTTTGTTTCGTATCATAGTTTGATTACGATTCCGCATTAATCAAACTATTGCTTTGGTACCTTGATAGATCCGAGTTCAGGGACTTACAAGTGGTATCAGAGCCTTAAAAACAATTAAGGTTGTTTTGGAATCAATTGATTTTCGAAACATTAATTAGTTTGTGGTGTTTTTGGGTTGTAATGAAAAAGTATTTGTTGTTCATCGTGTTCATCATTTTCTTAGTGTTCTTCACTAATTTTGGAAGATATTACTTTGGAAATCGTTTTTGGTAATTTACCAAATTTTGGGATTCACTGGATAAGGAAACTCGATCAAAAACCTCGTTTTCGGCTAGGTCTCATAGTTTTCAGTGGCCACTTGGTGTTTTCGGTACAAAGATAAAAGGGAAGAGTTCCCGGCCAACACATATAGTTCTCGGCCGACTGTTTTCGGTCAATCTTTGACTTTCAAGGATTTCAGTCAAAATTTTGACCTTCAAGGTTCTCGGTCAACAGGGTGTTGACTGTTGGTGTTTTTGGTCAAAGAGTATTTATTTTGGTTTTTGGTTAAAATCAATCAGATTCCAATTTGTTGGTAAATAATGAGTTCTTACAACAGTATCAAGGAGGTTAATGAAGCCTCATGCTCTTAGTCCTGTGAAAGTAAAATAAATAAATATCGTGAGCATAATGAGTTATTACTTAGAGAGGTTTTCGATCTTAAAAATGAAATCTATGAAATTAAGAAAGTAAACAAGCCTCTTAAACAAAAACTAGATGCTCAAAATAAAGATTTAATTAGGATTAGGGAGGAATATAGCACCAAATGTGTTCATCATCGTTATGCTAAAGAAGAAATTGCCAAAGTAACTGCCGAACTTGATGCGTTAAAAGCTAAATTTCAAGATGTTTAATTTAATTTTAAGAAATTCGATGTATTAAGTGAGATTGTTGAGTCAATTATAGAAAAACAATTAAAATGGAGAGACAAACAGGATGGGGGTCTAGGGTATCATAGTGTACCACCTCCCTTCAATGATAACTATACTCCAGCCACAGAGACTAAAAATTTTGTTCAAAATGATCAACCTACTATCACTGTTTCAGTTAATACTAAACAATCCGGCCCAAATGAGAGTATTAATTTGAACGATACTAATGGTTCTACTTCATGCGTAGATAAAGTAATAGTGCAAGATGGGTTCGAGCATAACAAAAATAATTCTAGTTCTGCTGAAAATGTTTCAAAAACTTGTGATGATAATAATCCCACTATTTAAAAATTCAAGCAACAAAAATTTGTTAAACAATCTAACAAATGTGCTTGTGCTTGTGGAGGTTCTTCGAAACGAACTTCAGTTGGACACGGACCAAGTCACAATCTTATTTATTTGAAGAGACAAACTTGTTTTAACTGTGTGACTCCCGGTCACATTGATATTAATTGCCCACACCGCTCATATGTTCCCTACTATAAACAAGGGTGGCAAAACGTGCCAAGGGGGAGATCTTCCACAAGAAATCCTTCGAGGTCACGTTCAAGCAATGGTGATTGGAATGCTAAAAGGACCAAAAATCAGACTCTCAAGAACAAAAAGTTCATGTCTGACAAGAGATCTGATGTGAGACCAAGATCGGTAAGTCCGAAGTCATCTCAGCACTTAGTCTTAAGCTCCAAATCGAGTGTTGAATCATCCATACGAGTATACAAGAAAATGGTTAAACCTGACTACAAATGAGTACCAAAAGTTTCAAGTCCCAAATCACATAGAAGTTCTAACATCTCTTCATTTTATGTGTTTGATAAACAGGATATGACTTGGGAACGCGTGTCATACGTAGATTGAAAAGGTCAACCTAGTTTTAAATGGACTGGGTGCCTAAAACAAATTAATCCCACACTCTGTGCCGGTGCAGCTATGGAGGAATATCATCATACTTCGGTATGTTGATAGTGGTTGTTTCAGACACATGACAGGGGACATCTTTCTTCTACATGGCATTCAAAATTTTTAATTGGAGAGCATGTGTCCTTTGCGGGAAAAGAAGAAGAAAATATCACAAATGGGGATTTCTTCAATTGCTAAATTACGGTTTGAATTTTCTGACTCTTCTCTTCTATGTGACAATAATGTTGATTTTCGATTGTCCAAAAACCGATTTTTCTTAAACCAAGCTCGTGCTTGTGGGGATTTCTTAAGATGATACGTTTTAAAGACCGAATTTTTTTTTTCGTTTAGTATTTCTTATTTTCCTTCATTTTGTTTTACTTTTAGAAAAGGAAATTTGTTTCAATCTTTTAGGAAGTGATATGAGTTAGTGATAAAGGGCCAACATAATACGTGTAAAGCACTAAAGCTGAATTGTCGAAACTATGTGTTCAATGTGTTGGTAGGCATAAAGGACTAAGATTAATGGACTAGACAAGGTGGACTTATTTGAACTTAGAAAACTTCATTTGGACTGACAATACGATGTTTGGATAGATTTAACAATAAAATAGACAAGGAGGCCTATGACTTAAATTGAAGCTAACTATCACCTAGATTTGTGGCTCAACACTTCACTGGCGTATGGACTTGTATCCTTAATTATGGTATTGACAAGGGGTGACTGAGGGGTTCTGGTAAATTAGGTCGGTTTAAAATCATTATTCTTCCTTTCTTAGTCAGCCATATGTTGTCCCCTTTGCATGATCGGAAGATCCGACCTGGGACACAACATATGCACTCAAATGATGTTCACTGCTTTCAAGTCAGTATATTGTCTCCTACAAATCTCAATATTCTACTCTCTATGTTAGTCATATGTTGTCCCATCTGCGTGATCGGTAGATCCGACCTGGGACACAACATATACATTCTACAATGATTAACTACTCACCTAAAGTAAAGAATTCCAAAGAAATTTCCTCAATTACTAGGGTGTGTCATGAAGTGGGGAACATATTCTAGTGCACTAACATAAACTGCACCCCTAACTGAAGGCTGACTGGTGGATTTTACTGGCTAAATTTAAGTGGACAACAATATCCCTAGTCGTCGTCAGGCAAAATGGTCTATCTATAAATATAGTAGCTATATGTAGTCACTCATAATCTGTCCTGAAAAAAGTCCTTTGTGTTTAAGTGGATCATAATATCAATGATTGACCAGAGCTTTTCATGAACGTGTGTGTTGATAAACCTCATTAATTTGCTCCATAACGTTTGATCCCAAAAAGTTTTTGTTCTAGATTACCTTTTTGTTTTTATTTAAATTTGTACATATTTTCACTGTTATGCACAAATTTAGGGGGAGAAATATTAAAATAAAAAGTATTAAAAATAATAATAATAATAAATATAATAAAAAATTAAATTAAAAAATTATTTAAAAAAATTAAAATTATATAATTAAAAATGTTTAATATATTAAAATTTATTTTATTTTTATTTTTATTTTTATTTTCATTTTGGTTTTTGAAATGTAAAATCGAAAGAAATCATTTTTATTAAAATTTGGATTATTATTTTTCTTTGGGACGAAATTGGATTAAATGGGCCATCTGGGTTTTTCTTGATCATATTTATACTAAGTTTTCGACTGAATAGGGTTTTTCACCGAAAAACCCCAAACAGTCGTTGTTGCATCCATCGTCGTTTTCATTCTTCTCTCTTCGAGTTATTTTCTACTAAAACATACTCAATCGTTGTTCTTGTTGAAAATTGTTTAGTTAATCAGGTAGATTTTTCATTTTCGATCATGGAAATATTGTTTAAAGTTGTTTTTGGTGTACTTGGTGTCATTGATTTGCAGGTTTTCGAGTGAATTTCTTAAGGTTTTCGAAGAACTGATTTGGAACAGGTTTCGATGGAATTTCGAGTATTCGGTTCAACCCGGATCCGACCGAAATCGAATGAAGACCTGACCGAAAACTGGGTTCTCGGCTGAAATCAACTAGCGTTGATCGAAATCGATCAATTTTGACCGAAATCGATGGAAATCTTGACTTTAACCGAAAACGACTGAAACTTTGTCTTTGAACGAAATCGACTAAAACTTTAACTTTAACTGAAATCAAATTTTAAACTTGATTTAATTAACTTTAAAATTAGTTCTCACTTGGCCAATTTGGTGCGGATAAATGGCAGAGCAAATTAAATTTGTAGACTCTCACAACGTTGTTGGATATCATATGGATCCACCTACTACGCATCAAGAATTCAAATCCATGATGGTGGGATTGAACAACTGCAGGATTTCTCAAACCCTTCGTGCTAATCCAGTCATCCACAAAGACTTGATTACTGAGTTTTGGATCTGGTACTGTTGAATCGATGGTGAAGGGAACACAAGTAATTATTTCTGAGAAAGTTATCCGAGAGGTACTTGAATTTGGTGATGCATCTACATTTCCAATTGAGTACTCTGCTGATCAAGTTAAGGAAGTCCTTGAGAATATGTGTTATGAAGGAACCTATCCTCCCACCATCAAGAAATTGATGCCACCTTACTGGATGTTTCTAGCACACTACTTTATGATTTGCATTTCTGGAAGGAAGGGAGGATCTGATGAAATTAGTCAGAATGCGACCTCAACTTTTGTCGCTTTAGCAATGAATTGGGATTACAACTTTTCAAAGTTCATTTTTGAAGAAAAGAATAACAACCTTCAGGGAAATAAAAAGGATCAATTTTTAATGTATCCCAGGTTCCTTTAGATGATCTAGAATGAAAAATATCCCCAAATTGAGAGGTCGTCTGATACTTTGGATATGAAAGCCTTGGGTCCCAACACCTTTGGAATCATAAAGCAATCAAGAAAGGCTACCAAGGTCGCATATCAAGGATTGAAGGAGTTGGTTAAGTTTGGAAAGTTTGTTGAAGTTGAAAACACTCATGTTTCTAGTTCTATTAATGTTGAGGTTGTCGAGGAACATGTGGCACATAAACCAAAATTTCAATTCGCCTTTGAAGAAATTAAATTATCTGATGATGAAGAAGAAGAGGTTCAAGAAAAGGAATTTTCAGAAAATGATTTTGAAAATTTCATTCAACAAAGTATCTTAATTCTTGATGAGGATGCAGTTGTCACACCTTTTGTTGTGATTGAAAGAGATCGTGACTTCAATTGTGCAATCTTACTCACCTACCCCTGAGATGGATGCACTTACCACAGAACTTCAGCGAATTGCAAGGAAGCCTCCCCAAACAGTTCCTGTTGATACCGAACCTCCATTTGTAAGTGATTTAGAAGACTTTGGCCACGCTTTACTCCCAAGGAAGTGTAAAAGAAGAGATACAAGGTCGAGAGTGCTTATCACAGACCCTGTTCAAAATAGATCTACACCGATTGAGCCTAGTCCTGTGGCTCAGAACATTGAAAGCACATTCACTGAGTCCTCTCCAGTGATACAAGAAATGTCAAGCCCAATCCTTGAGTCCACTCCTATGGATCATGATTTTCAGAGCCCTATTATAGAAGAAGAAGTCTTACCTTCCGAAGGAGATCAAGCTTCAGGAATCTCTTTTGAAACACCTGATATGGACCTCTCTAAAGGCAAAAACAAGCTGCCTAACTCTGAATTGGTTGACGTGGTTCTGCTTCAAAACAGAGTCTTTGATCTTGAACAAAGCTCTACCGAAAAGGATTTGATTATCGGAAAGCAGTACATTCGAATCAGTGAGATTGAAAAGGAGAGCTCCATTAAAGATGCAAAGATTTTAGAACTTCAAGCAAATCTTGGTGGTCTTACTGCTTTATTCTTTGACCTGAAACAGCGCTTACATCAAAAGTACGGAGTTGAATTTCAACCTTTAAGCACTGAAGGAGAAAATATTTCTGCTTCTAGTTCAGGTGCGACCGATTCAACTTCTCAGCCTACAAGTGAAAGAGTTGTAAGACCTTCTCCAGATGCTAATATTGATTCCTTCATAGTTCATATCCTCTGGTCCTACTTCTGCTCAAGAATGAAGAGAGAAGCAAAGCAGGGTCGAGCAACTAAAAGGGAAGATGTTAGTGATGAAGCATTCAGATCAAAATGCTCTAGGTGATCACCCTGATATGTTTTTCAGAGAAACTGAGAAGAAATTAACAGATAAATATGGGGATCGTTCTGGCATTACCATGTGGGGATATGATGATGATAAAAGGATGTGGGTCGTGAAACGAAAACGTGGAAGAATTGAATACTATGAGAAGAAAGTTGACTTCTTGTCCTGGACAAAATTTGATCTTACTGAACTCATTAACGCACCTTTCCACAATCCAACCATTGATCCCATGGCCTGTTCTTTTAAGAATTTTCTTGAGGCTAAAGCGAAAAATAACTTTGAAGGCTTAAAGTCTGCTTCATGTTTTACCAAGAAAGCCAAGGATGTCATTGATCATCGCACAAACAAAACCATGGTGAATGTCATGTGGCCACCCACAAAGCAAGCTAAAAGGATTCCACTTCCCAAACATTTACCAGAAAGCACTTTGGATTCAATGCCATTCTGGGTTTATGATGAGGCTACTGCATTAGTGGTGATCAAGCTAAAATAAAAACTAGTATCGTATTGTTGATCCCAAATACTTGTTGAAATTTGGAGAAAGTGATATTCGCACTTTATCAAACTTTCAAATAATTGTTGAGAATGAATTGTTTGAAGCTGACGCGAAATCCTTCACCGGTATGGTGGCTACAATAATTGACAAGAAGTTGTGGGCAGGGGTTTTTGACCAAGCTGACGTGAATCTCGTGGAGAAACCTTGAAGAGAACAGAAAGCAGTAAACCAAGGGGGATATTATTGGGCTATATTTTGTGGTTTATGCTTTGCTTTGAATGTATTATATGGTTCTTGGTGGGATTAGTGTGTTTTCGGTGGGCCTTTTATGTTTGGGATTTAGGTTATCGGTCTTAGTATAAATATGGTTTGTGTATAGTCATTTGAGGCTTCTAGTGAGTTAAAGTCAATTCACGGCTAGAGAGTAATTGAATGTACCTGACAATTAATCAATCGAATTGTGTGCATTCTTTTGAAACGTGTTCTTGATATATTTCATTGTTTGTTTCGTATCATAGTTTGATTAGGATTCTGCATTAATAAAACTATTTCATTGGTATCTTGATAGATCCATGTTCAGGGACTTAAAGCCATGAATATTAAGCTAAGACTTAGTGACATTCGTAACTAGGTCAAGTCAGAAGAAAGTCAAGGAGTTTGACAGAGCACTGCTGAATTCTCCAGTCATTCACCTAAGTCAAGTGAGTGCATAGTTACCTTCAACTTACACATAGATATCAAGTAATTAATTTTCCTAAATGATTTATGTGATTATTATCTAAGTTTCTAATATCTGTGTTACATAAGATAATGATTTTTCTAAAATATCCTATATATTTTATCGTACTCATAATGTATTGGGTAGGGCGGGTAGAATGAGATAACAGTTAGAGACCATAAGAGAAAATAGATAATGGTGATAAACCATACCAGAGATAGAATAATAGTGAGAGACCATGCTAGAGTTAGGGCAAAGAGACCATGACCAACAAAGATCAGTCATCAAGCAGAGTATTGATGGCGACCACGGAGTATTCTAGACAGTCTAGTGGAACACTAGCATACTTGCAATCTGTAGGTGTTAATGAAATAACACAACCCGTGAGTATGGATTGTGGATTCATTTGAGTACTCTATTTTTCCTTGGTTACCTTACCAATGTGTAACCCTTAGGGTAGAACCCGAGAGAGAGAGAGAGAGAGAGAGAGAGAGAGAGAGAGAGAGAAAGAGAGAGAGAGAGAGAGAGAGAGAGAGAGAGAGAGAGAGAAAGAAAGAAAGAAAGAAAGAAAGAGAAAGAAAGAGAGAAAGAGAGTAACAAGAATGGGTAATCGGTTTAACTATTAAGTGTGAATTGTATAAAGAGATAAATTATATTATTGTGGGTTGAAAACCCTATATACTCATCATGTTTCCCAACCTAACCCACTTATTTTATTGTATCACAGGTAATTATATATGATGATATAAGTGTCTGTTGGGAGATTCAAAGGAGATATAAACTATTAGTATAAAGAGATGTTGTAAGTCTTCATCTATGTTTATGTTTTTTGTATTGACGATGAGATCCCGAGTTTATGAATAAAATAGATTTCTTGGAAATGTATTGATAATATCATTATCATATTTTTTGGACAACTTTTTCAATGTAAATCTTTTTGATGAGTTAAAAACTAACTTGAAGATCGATTAGATCTTATAACAGGTAAAATAATGAATACGAAAACAGTAAACAACTCAAGTATGGATCGAAGAATGTCGAATGATTAATCAACAATCCTCAGCAGAGCTCGATAAAGAACTTCTACTGTAGAGGATTTAGGGTTTACAAGAACGATGAAGAAATAATATGTGTTCTATCGTAATCGCTATCAATCGTTAACCTAATATGCATGCAAGCACATTAATTTATACTAAACCCTATCAGCTCTCGGTTGGACAGGCCCAAACCGGAGTAACAAAACTTGGACTATTGACCGAGCCCAATGGATGCAATACATCAAAAACGCTATGCTATGCTACCCACCAATATCCCCCTTTGCGTCAAATTGGAGCGAGATTACTTTGTCTTCTTACTTGGGCCAGCAGCGGGAACCTTCTTCTTTACAGTTTCAAACAGACGTGAGATAAGGGCGAGGATCGTCTGTCTGAACCGGATGTACCATTGTATCATGTCGTCAAAATACTTGATATCATCCGCTGTATTTTCCTTGCATCTGTGGATGATCCCCAACACATGCTCTAGACAAGCAGTGGTATAAAGATGTTTATCAGCTAAGGCAAAGAGACATTTTTGTCCTTCACTCCTAGTGAACATGACTGAGTTTCGCCTTGGGTCAATTTTTCCCATCTTCATCTGGTTTAGATCACTGGCCGAGCCAACAGGAGATATCTTCGGTTTCTTCTTGAAGACATTTGCAATCTCCTGATCCATCAGTGCGACCTCCATGATATAGCACACCAACATCCTCTTGAGATTATCAATGATCGGACCATATTCAGCTTCGTTGGTCAGAAGGATGTTGTGCAGGATGATCCAATCATGGGGATTGAGGTTCGGTAGATCTGCTAAAGAAATGGCATGTTCGGTTTTTGCAGATCCCCTGAGCACTTTGAACCGAACGTTGATAAATTTTCCTTCAGTGTACGGTTTCAGGACCCGAACGTTGATGATCTTCTGAGCGCTCCAGGTTTGATATTGGGGTTGAGCAGCCTTCAGATAGAATTCAACCAATTCCCGATCAACCTCCGGATGAGGATGAGGGAACTCGGCAACGTTGGCGAAGGCGTGAAAGATGAACGCCTTTCGGGTAAGTGGAATGTCGAACTGAGAGTCGACGGAGTTGAAACAGTCAAATGAGATAATTGGTTCAAGCCACAAGATGCTCGGGGTGTCGATTGCCTCCTTTATCATCCTCTCGAGAGTCCAAGTAGGAAACAGAGTTTTCCTACTCTCGAGAAGGTCGTGGGCTTCCTTCTGTTTACGTTCAGCTTCTTCATCTTCTCTTGCCACAAGAGCACTATCATCTGCATCATTGCGTCGACTTTTGCGTTTCAACAAGTCGGCAATGGTTTCTTGGTCATCTTCTTCTTCTTCCTCAGCAATCTTCTTGCCTTTGTCTTTCACACCCGAACCAGAGGCTTGGCCTGCAGGAGGAGGTTCGGTTGTGTGAGTTGCCTTTGAGGAATGAGATTGTTGAGGTGCAGACTCCTTTTCTCCCCCTTGTTTCGGAATGGACACGAAATCAGGTAGCCCTTCAATTTTTCTTAACAGGTCTAGGGCAGGAGCGAGCTTCTCTGTAAGGGTGCGCCTCACAGAATGATTGAGTATGGGATCATGTGCTTCGAGGATGTTGGATATGGCTGAGTGGACATCCGAAACACACGTCTTGATGACCTCCCGTTCGGATCGAAGAGTGTCAGTTTTTTGTTGAGAATTGGAAAGTTGAGCACTCTTGACCTTTAGGGCAGTGGTCTTCCTTGCCAAAACATCCATCAACGAGTTCTCGGCAGCTAGATCTTCTTGAAGCTTTGAGACACATTCGTCAATAGAAGCACAGAAGGCTGAGTTGTCGTCGGTGATCGATTGACGAAGAGAAGCAAAAGACTTCAACTCAGTAGAGACAAACGTGGCCAACTGTTGAACAATTGGTTCCAACGTAGTCTTGGCGGCATCAGCACTCTCCTGTAAAGACTTTAACAGGGTAGAGGCATCATAAAATAGTTTATCGACTTTTTCGGTCGCAGCCTCACAAGCTTTCGTTGAGGCATCAATGGCAGCGGTTGCAGAAGCGACAGAGTCTTGCTGAGCCCTTGAGAAAGCATCAACAAGCTTCTGAATAGCAGCTTCAGAGAGGGATGACTGAGATGTAGAGGAAGAGGCAATGAGCAAGTCAACCTTGTCATGAAGCTCCTTAAGATGTTTCTTTGTAACCGGAGCATCCTCATCATCGTCGCTTTGCACTTGAAACGGACTATAGTAGACCGAATCAAACATCATGTTTTCCCCGCCAAGGAAAGGGTTATCTCCGTCAGAGGCATGACCGGGAGATGGTGGTGGTGGTGAAGCTGGTGGTACAGTTGTATGAGTAGGTTCAGGTTGGGTTGTTTCGGGTGTAGGTGTATGTGTAGGTTCAGGTTGATTTTGGGTAGGAGTAGGTTCGGGTGCTGGTGGAGGTTCGGTTGCATCAGTATGAACCCCCGTATCAGATACGTTGATTGTAACCTTTGCAGAGGATGTTTCTGTTGCATCGGTGAAGATTGGCGGTGGCATTGGGATTGAGGTGTTTGGTATGTGAGTAAAGGGGTTTATGGTGGGAATGGAAGTAGGAATAGTTTGAGTAGGAGAGGGAATTAGAGAAAGAGGGATTTGCATGTCAGGGGTAGGTGATCCGGGTGGTGTGTTGCCTCGTGGAGAGCCGTCAGAATCCGAACTCTCACCCTCTGACTCACTTGAAGAGGAAGCGATAATCAGCTTTCTCTTTGGTTGGGTTTTTCGCCTCTTGTGCTGCGGAGACTGAGCAGCTTTAGTGGGTTTCCTCTTCCTAGGAGAAGGACCTTTAGCCCATTTCGCCACCTGTTTCCCTTTGTCTGCCTTTTTGCCTCTAGGAGCAGGCTTGTCGGCGTCGTGAATCGATTTCAGCATCTCCGGCGTGAGATCCCTCGGACCAGACCTCTTGAACTCTTTGTAGGTTCGGATGATCCTGCTGTCAGCTGGAACGTCAGCGTACATGGTTTCCGGAATGGAACCATTGAAGGGGAATTTGGAAGCATCTGAGACAATGATCTTCGTGGTGTGGAATGTACCAATCGAAGACATCGGTGCACCGGCGACAGTGGGGACGTTGTACTTGTCCATTACCCACTTCGTAACCAAGGTCCAAAAACGAGCATACGACACCTCTGAATGCCGTGAAGAAGATGAGAGACTCTGGATGAGTTGTTTCCAAAGAACATACCCATAATCGACATTGATGCCATTGTAGACACCATATAAGATGGACAGGAACAGTCGACTGGAACCATCTGAGCCAGAGCTCCTTTCAGAGAGACCTTTGAATAGCACAGTGAACATCCCGTTCCACTGTGGCGGCAAGCATGACTTCTTGAATTTGGCGACGGAAGTAAGCACCTCCGTATAACCCATGTTGTAGAACATATTAAACAGGTGCCCCATGGGAATCGTCTCTGGATTAACTCTTGTAGGATCAGCTTCAAACCCTAGCAGAGAGCAAAAGCGTTGCTTGGAGATAGACGCTTTGTGATGAGAAACGTCAAAGAAAATTCGATCGACCACTTTATCGTAATGAGCAGTCGCATAGATCTGCGACAGGAACTCCATTGGTACTGATTCCGCCCTTGAAAGTGCAGGAGCAATCGGCGAATACTTCAAACACTCAATAATGGCGAACATGTAGGAATCATAGACATGAGGGGTTAGATCGATAATGAGGCATTGTTGAGGGCGAATGGGAAGAATGTGGGAAGTGGCATGTACAGAAGATGAATCTGCCATTGTTGAAGAGAGTGAAGAAGATGATGAACAGTTAGGGTTCAGGGAGTTCTTGCGCTCTGGGAATTTTGATTGCAGTAAAGAGGTAAATGGTAGATGATGTCGCCTTTATAGTGGGGTTTAAGGAGAGAGAAGGATCTTCCCAAATCTTCTATCGAAATGTGAAGGGTTTTCTGGAATTAGACTGAGGTGTGACAGTTAAGGTAAGCGATGATTATGCATGAGAGAGAGTGTCAGATCCCTGAGAACACGTCTCCCATCAAGCACCGTTTGGAGATAAACCGTTTCAAATTCGCACGCGCCCTTTCTGTGCTTTTAGAGAGGAACCGTTTCAAATTCGCACACGCGTCTGCGACGTCATTTGGAGATTAGACGTTTCAAATTCGCACGCTTTCCCTGTTACACCGTTTGAAATCAAATCAATTAGACTCCCGCCTGAGTCAGCAACCCTTCATCTTATCCCTTGAAAGTGTAACGGCATCTTTTGAATAATACGCCCACGTGGATTAAAATTGACCACAGCTTATAATTAACCACCAATCCAATGAAAAATCCTGTAATTATTAGAACCAGAATTTTGGAAAATCAAAGATTTTCGTGCTAAGGGTGTAAGAAGAAAAGAAAGAAAGCAGTTCTTTTTAGGAAAAATAGTGATGTCAATAAAGACACGAAACAAATGATCATGGGCACGAATCTCTTCCTTCAAAGTCAAGAGAGACCTTAAAGTGTTAATGTGGTTTCCCGTTGAATAACGATCAAACACTTATTAAGAAGTGTTGAAAGGCTTCTTTTAATTACGCTTTTTAGGGTGGCTTAGCTTTGATTCAACAGTCATAATCTTGAAATAAGATAGAAAGTGAACAAAGTACATGTGAGACCGGTGTAGTCTGTTGAACAAGTAGGTTTGAAATAATTTTAAAGTGGCTGGGAAATATAAAATCTCAACAAAAAAATAAAAACTGGATCCCAAGGGAAGAAATCTTATGGTTTTTAACAATTTCATAGGAATCACACAAAAGAAAAATTGGAGACTTCATAAAGATACGTCCGTCAATTCATTAGTGAAAACTAGAGCAAATTAATTGTTCACCGTCAATTCAGATTGGGTATTGAATTTTGGGTTTCACTCAGCTCGTAGTGGCACGAAACTAAGATCATAAACACAGTTTTTGAGTGACCATAAACCTTAGTGGTATTTTCTGAGAGTCTCAAGGGTTACGTTTGTGAAACGAATTTAATGGAGAAATGTAGTAGAGAAGGTGTAAGAAATCAAAGTACCTCTGCTGTGAATAAATAGGACTTAGCAAAAAACTCTTATCTCATGTGAGAAGAGAGTTAGGTAGCTCACGATTAGAATAAATGTGATAGCCTAATTGGGAAAACAAGGTTTGTGTATACCAAGTCATTAAGGCTATTATTCAGAATCTGATGAGGCTTTGGGCACATACAGCAGCATGCTTCTAGGGACACTTAACTAATTCAAAAATTATTTCCCCATAAACAAACACACAAGAAAAATTAAAGCCAAAAAGTAAATAAAGAACAAAATATTTTTGGAGTTTTTGATATTAGAAGAAAAGAGATATTTTTGGAATTTTTGATATATATATAAAAAAAATTAAATGATTGATAAAAAAAAAAATAAGACTGAGAAAGAAAATAAAAAGATTAAAAAAAAAACTTTGGAACCGAACCCGAGCGTTCGGTTGATTTCGGTTGAGAAAAATTTTGAAAAAACCGAACCCGAGCGTTCGGTGGGTTTTGGTTTTGAAAAATTTTGAAAAACCGAACACGAGCGATCGGTTGGTTTCGGTTTTGAAAAATTTTGAAAAACCGAACCCGAGCGTTCGGTTGGTTTCGGTTTTGAAAAATTTTGAAAAACCGAACCCGAGCGTTCGGTTGGTTTCGGTTTTGAAAAATTTTGAAAAACCAAAGAATTTAGACTTTCAAAAAGGAAATACTTTTGACAATAAGATAAACAATTTTGTAAAACAATTGTACATGAAATTTACAACCGAGAAAACTACCTTTAATTGATCAGCGAATGCAGATGATCCAATCGAACCCGAACGTTCGGTCTATTTCGCTTCTTACGTTTGAGTTGGAGAGGTAGTTTGTGGTACTGATTCTGATTCCATCATACCTAGCCCTTGTAGAATTTTGTTGAACGACGCATTAGGAAGGGCTTTGGTGAAGACATCAGCCAGTTGATCAGTGGTTCTAACAAAGTGAATTTCAACATTTCCATCTTCCACATGATCTTTAATGAAGTGATACCTCAGTGCTATGTGCTTAGTCTTGGAGTGTTGCACTGGGTTATGACAGATCCTAATTGCACTTTCAGAGTCACAATATAGTGGGATCTTTTTCATATTGAGTCCATAGTCTCTGAGTTGACTCTGGATCCAAATCACTTGAGAAGTACAGGATGCAGCTGCAATGTATTCTGCTTCAGCTGTAGACAAGGACACACAGGTTTGTTTCTTTGATTGCCAACTAACCAACTTCCCGTCAAGGAATTGGCAGCCACCAGTGGTGCTTTTCCTGTCGAGTCCACAACCTCCAAGGTCTGCATCTGAGTAGGCCTGAACGAAGAA
This sequence comes from Lactuca sativa, assembly GCF_002870075.4. NCBI lineage: Eukaryota > Viridiplantae > Streptophyta > Magnoliopsida > Asterales > Asteraceae > Lactuca > Lactuca sativa. Next base: position 370,079,922 of record NC_056627.2, on the reverse strand, counting down.
GCCCGAGTTGGATGGATACCATACACCTAAAGAGGTAGTTCGCTTGAGATATCGTAGAATGTTCTTCATTGCAAGCATGTGAGGTTCACGTGGGTTCGCCTGAAATCTAGCACAGTAACAAACGGAGAACATTATGTCAGGCCTGCTAGCAGTAAGATACATCAGAGAACCGATCATCTGGCGATAAAGTGTAATATCAACTGCCGGTTTATCCAAGGATGGAGTGAGCTTGGTGCCGAACGCCATGGGAACTTTGACCTTTGAATCTCCAATCATGCCAAATTTTGCAAGGAGAGTTTTCGTGTAAGCTTCCTGATTAATAAAGATGTCTTCGGGTCCCTGTCTAATATTTAAACCAAGAAAAAAGTTAATTGGACCCATTGAGCTCATTTCAAATTTAGTCTCCATCAGCTTTCTGAATTCATCCGTTAAGCTGGGATTCGTAGAGCCAAAGATGATATCATCGACGTAGATTTGAACAATCATAAGGTGGTTACCTTCCTTCTTACGAAAGAAGGTTGGGTCAACCGAACCTTGTTTGAATTTCGACATCTTTAAAAACTTTGTCAGCGTTTCATACCAGGCTCTCGGAGCTTGTTTCAGTCCATACACGGCTTTGTCCAAAATATAACAGTGATTAGGATACCTTTCATTTACGAATCCAGGAGGTTGCTCCACGTACACTGTTTCTTCGAGTTCTCCATTGAGAAAAGCACACTTGACATCCATTTGGTAGACTTCAAAGTTTTTGTGTGCAGCATAGGCAAGAAAGATTCTAACGGATTCCAGCCTAGCAACAAGAGCGAAAGTCTCTTCGTAGTCAATTCCTTCCTCTTGACAGTATCCTTTCACAACCAGACGTGCTTTATTTCGTATCACGTTCCCTTCTTTGTCCATTTTATTCCTAAAGACCCATTTGAGACCAACAACTGAGGCATTTGGAGGATTTGGAATTAGTCGCCAAACTTTGTTCCTTTCGAATTCATTCAGTTCGTCTTGCATAGCTTGAACCCAATCGGAGTGATCAAGAGCAGTGTTAATTGTCTTTGGTTCAACTTTTGAGATGAAGGAATTGAACATACAGAATTCTACTTTTGAGAACAAGGAAGTTTGTTTTGCCTTGAGTTGTGATCGGGTCAGAACCTTTTCAGATACATCCCCAACGACTTGAGAGACAGGATGATCTCTGGTCCATTTGACGAGAGGAGGGTAGTTTGGATCAAAGTTTGGATCCAATTCAGAGTTTATCATTTCTTCTGGTTCGGATGGATTTTCATCGTCATAAAGCATATCGACATGCTCCCCCTCGACAAATAAGCTTTCAGGAATGTCTTGAGTGTCTTGTGCTACAGAGGTTTCTGCTGGTGCTGAGCTTTCGGGTGTTGATGCATCTTCGGGTGGTGAGGCACTTTTGGTTGGTGTGGTACTTTCGGTTGATAAAGTGTGTTCGGGAGCAGTTTGAGAACTGTTCTCCCCCTCAACAGGTGAGCTCGGCTGTGATGATGATGGCGGATCCTCCCCCTCGACTGAAGCATTGTGTTGTGGATGGTCGTCAGAACTTGATCCTCCTTCATTCATTTTCTTTTCAGCATCATCGATAAGTTGCTTCAGATGGTCTACCTTGTTGTCAGCTGCGTTGGCTTCTGAGAGAGTGGCCTTCTCTGGTTCATCAAATAATTCAACGAACTTCTCAAAGAGGTTTGCGATAGAGGCGGTGACTTGGCCAGTTTGAGGAAAGATTTCTCCAGCTGTGTCTTCGTTGGCCTTTAGCTTTTTGACATAGCTATCATCGAAAGTCACGTAATAAGTTTCTTCTATTTTCCTCGAGCGCTTGTTTAATACCCTATACGCTTTAGAAGTTAGAGAATAGCCCAGAAATATCCCTTCGTCGGCTTTGACATCAAACTTGTTGCGGTTTTCTTTAGAATTGAAGATGAAACACCGTGAACCGAACACATGGAAAAACTTGACATTTGGTTTCCTGTTGTTGATGATCTCATAGGGAGTGATAACGAAGCGCTTATTGAGATATGACCTATTCTGTGTAAAACAAGCAGCAGAAATAGCATCAGCCCAAAAATATAAAGGTAAGGAAGCGAAACTTAGCATGGTTCGGGCCGCTTCACACAAAGATCGGTTTCGTCTTTTGACAATTCCGTTTTGTTGAGGAGTATAGGGAGCTGAGAAGTTATGACTGGTTCCCTTTACGGCCAAGAATTCTTCGAATTCTTTATTTTTGAACTCCAGCCCATTATCGCTCCTGATGTTGCGAACGACTTTCTTCAGCTGTACTTCGACCTGCTTAATGAACGTCTTCAGTTTGAGAGTCGCTTCAGATTTTTGCTTCAGAAAGAACACCCATGTAAAACGCGAAAAGTCATCAACAATAACAAGAATATACTTGCTACCACCGATACTTTCGATAGATGATGGACCACACACATCGATATGAAGTAATTCTAGTGGTTCAACAACTCTAGTGTTTATTATAGATGGATGACTTTGACGACTCTGTTTCCCCATTTCACATGCAGCACACAAATGTTCTCTATCGTACTTGAGCAATGGAAGACCTCGAACATGTCCTCCAGTGACAAGTTTGTTGATATCCTCAAAGTTGAGATGAGAGAGTCTTCGGTGCCACAACCAACTTTCGTCAGATTATGCTTTGGATAACAGGCAGATAGTTGGGTTCCTTTTGATAGGTTTGAGGTTTAGAGGAAACATTTCTCCTTTACGCTCTGATTTGAGAATAACTCTTTTTGTCTTCTTCTCGATTATTTCTGAACCCTCATCGTCGAATGAAACTTTGAGACCGGTACCTCCAACAAGCTGAGATACACTAATTAGGTTATGTTGTAGTCCTTCCACATATGCAACCTTCCTAATCGTGAAATCACCGTTTGTAATCATTCCGTAGCCTTTTATGGTGCCGAAGGAGTTGTTCCCGAACTTGACATTTCCACCGTTTGAAAGAGACCTGTATTCCCTTAGCTCTTCCTTCCTTCTTGTCATGTAACGCGAGCAGCCACTGTCAATGTACCATTCTTCGTCAAACTGCTCGTCACTGATAACCTGCAAAGATTAAGCAGATTTAGGAACCCAAAGTTTCTTGGGTCCTCGTGAGCCTTTCATAGGAACAGGAATAGTAAGAGAGATGTCAACTAGATATGTTCTTTTTATTAGAGTTGTTTCATCTTTCTTTTTGATGGTGAAAACTTTAATTTTATTGGGATTCGTCGCTTTTGGTTCAGACTCTGGTTTAACTGATGAAACCTTCAGTTTTCCTTTTTGTTCACTTGATGATTGAGGTTTTTGAGAGTGAACAGAATGGAATTTAGAATGGGGTTGAGAGGATTTAGAAGAATTTGAAGAATTAGAAGAGTTAGAAGGAGAGAACTTAGACTGAGATGATTTCTTGACTTGAGATTCCAGGTGACCCTTTTGCTTTTGATCATTGGTGTGTCCGAACCTAGAATTTTGATCTCTTTTGTTCTCTGAACCGAACCTTTGCTTTCGGTTGATGTTGTTCTCTGAACCGAACCTCTTCTTTCGGTTGTTGTTATTCTCTTGTGATTCAACAGGACTTTTCGCTGACTTTAAGTTCCTATCATGATGTGAGAAATAGGCATTTTGAGATTGCCAAAACTGTTTTCTTTCAGAGAGATTCTTCTTGTATCTCTGATTCCTTTGCTGTTTTTGATTTCTCATCTGCTTCGGTTGATGATGGATATTAGCTTTCGGTTTCTGTTTTTCTTTAGCTGGTTCACTCTGAACTGATGATGTTTCGCTCAAAGGAGTGACTTCTTTTGTAGGAATCCCTTTTTCTTGAGGGACATCTTTTGTACCACTAGTACTTGGCACATCGAAGCTATCAGGCTTATTCAAAGGTTCTGGCACATATCTGCCTTTGCTTTTCCATGAAGTCCTTTCAGATAGACCAACCGTTTCATCAGCATTGTCGATGGGAGCTGACCAGAAGAACTCATCGCAGCCATCAGCATTGTCTTCGTTTACAATTGCTGTGAGTTCAGCAGTCTGATGTTCGGTTACGCCGGTGACCTTATACACCTGATTTGGAGTGGTTCTAACTTTTTGATATACGACTGCCTTCTTTGCAAGGATCGGGGACTTTTTTTGGGACATACGAGCGAACTCCACTGAATTTTTTGAAATGAGATCCTTGTGGTTTTCGGGTTCGCTCTTGACAAATTCTGAACAGTCAACTGTGTCCTCTACAAAAATTTCACTCATATTGTCATCCTCATTAAGCTCAGATGCATTTTCAACATCAATTTTATTTTCTGAGCTCAAGTTGGCATTCAATGAATCAAATTTTTGTATGGTTTCGGTTCTCAGTTTCATTTTATCATTTTCATCCAAAAGGTTTTTAAGCATGTCCTTATGGTCCTTGGACTTAATGAAAGATTTGATTTTGTCTAGTCCATACATATACGTCGGATTAACTTCCTCAGACGAAATAACACTTTCACAATTATACGCTTCAGCATCAATTTCATCCTCCTTAAACTCAAGGAAGGGTAAAATCATGCGATGAATCTTTTGTCCTATTTCACAATCCAAATGAAGCTGAGTGATATTAGTGTAAAGACGTTTAGCAATCAAACAAAAAACATTTCGCTGTTTCAAAAGCTTTAAATTTTCTCTTTGCAAATAAATGTTTTCATCTTTTGTTTTGATTAACTCCGACTCCTTCAGTTCGATCCACATCCTCCGTTCCTCACTCTTCGAAGACACCCTGCTTAATTGGTCAGTTAGGTTAGAATTGGTGACTCGAGTTTGAGTTAAACTACTGTCTAGATGAGAGATTCTTGAATTAACACTTTTTAATTCCTTTTCATATGAGCATTGTGGGACTTTGAATGAAACAAAACTGATTGTACCTTCTTAATCAGTTCATCAAGCTCGTTGAACTGCATGCTGAGCGGTTTAGCTGTAAAGCACAAATTCTGTTGCTCCTTCGTGTCTTCACTCCCACCATCCGTGTTGTATCCCCTCATCTGAGATACGTCGGACACCATCAAGCATTTTCCACCACTTCTCTCTTCTTTCGCCACATAAGCCTTTCCATGAGAAGGCTTCCTTACTTCATCATCTTCAGAGTCGGTTGACCAGACCTCCACGCCACCGAACTCATCATCTGCTACTGAACCCTGCACAATTAAAGCATTCATAGAAGGGTTAGCAATAGATTTCTTCTTCCTGATCTCATCCAGCTTTCTCTGCAACAAAGCTTCTTCATCTTTTTCCTCATCCTTTTCTGCCATTTTCTTGAGGACGCAATCTTTTGCATAGTGGTTCTTTCCTCCACAGTAATAGCAGCTCACTCCCGAATCTCCTTCAGCTTTCGGTTCCTTCTTTGATTTTTCTGCCTTCGGTTCATCTTTGACCTTTTCAGAACTATAACTCCCCTGCCAATTTCGGTTCTTGTTTGTGGGGAATCTCTTCTTGATGAACCTCTTGGGGTTTGACACCATCATAGCATAGTCTTCAGAAGTGAGGTCATAGTCCTCCAAGTTGAGGTCTTCTTCTTCCATCACTGCTTTGCTTTTGGACAGGAGGGCCAACGAACCCAGGCTTGAAACCACATTTTTCTCCTGTAACACGATCTTTTCTTGGGATTTCACGATGCCCACCAGTTTCGCCAAGGAATAGGATTTGAATTGCTCATGCGCTTTAACTATGGACACTACTGCTCTCCACTCAGATCTGAGACCGTTCAAAAACGCAACCTTCTGCTCAATTAGCTTCCTTTCAATGTCATGTTTAATCATCTTGCTAAGAAGATGATTGAAGCGATCGAACGTTTGCGTCACAGTCTCTTCGGCTCCCTGCTTGAATTCACCAAACTCGGACAAGAGTAAGGTTTGAATGGAGTGTTCAAGATCTTCGTCTGTAGAGTATAATTCTCGTAGCCTGTCCCATATTTCTTTTGCAGTCATGCATGAACTCACCAGCCTGAAAGTATCGGATTGAAGAGCGAATCTGATTAATCTCAATGCTTTGATATTGCACTGAAATTTATCTTTTTCGTCTTGAGCAATATCTTTAACGTCTTTCAAAAGATCATTATACTCCTTTTGAGTTTTAATAATCCTTGAAGTTGCTGAATGAGAAAAGGGTCCAGATACGATTGCTTCCCAGATGAGGTATCCATTGTCCTCAGATCCTATAACATAGTCTTCAAAGTGATGTGCCCAGACTTCATAATCATGGGTGTAAAGGATGGGAATCTTCGTTGTTGATCCAATGTTGTTCGAAATATTGATGGGATTGGATTGCGACTCGTCCATGCTTGATCGAATAACCTGTTAAAAGATCAGACTTGTAATGTAATAAATTAGGGCAAAACAATAAATATCGAGTTACGTCAATTATGGGATGACGGCTCAATAAATATCAGTAAATGCGGAATAACCCTAATCGAAACCTTTTTCACAGAAAAGAAGTGTATGATTTACACAGCCTCCTGCTCTGATACCAATTGATGAGTTAAAAACTAACTTGAAGATTGATTAGATCTTATAACAGGTAAAATAATGAATACGAAAACAGTAAACAACTCAAGTATGGATCGAAGAATGTCGAATGATTAATCAACAATCCTCAGCAGAGCTCGATAAAGAACTTCTACTATAGAGGATTTAGGGTTTACAAGAACAATGAAGAAATAATCTGTGTTCTATCGTAATCGCTATCAATCGTTAACCTAATACGCATGCAAGCACATTAATTTATACTAAACCCTATCAGCTCTCGGTTGGACAGGCCCAAACCGGAGTAACAAAACTTGGACTATTGACCGAGCCCAATGGACGCAATACATCAAAAACGCTACGCTATGCTACCCAACACTTTTTAAAAGGATACTCTGATTTAATAAGCATAAATTGATCTTATGTGCTAAATGAATTATATTATAGCATGCCTTAAGTTGTCTATCTAAATTGCTATTATGTTAAAGGTTTGTCGTTGACCTAGAATTAGGAAATTTTATGTGTTCAGGTTTCTAAACGTTTAATTATGGCATTAGAACTGGCATATAAATTTTCAGAGTGATAAGTAAGATAATGCATCAAAACCTTCCATATCTATATTCTCGTCTCGATACACCAAACATCTACTTTGGTGTATAGAACGTCATGGTAAATACTTGTAGCGGACTGAGCAAATGGAGGAAATTAGAGGGCTTACGATAGTGAATGATACCTACCGGAAGATGTCGTAAGAATTGTATCTTGCCTTTAGAATGCGTCTGAAGTACACCTTCGATTGGTGGGATGGTAGAACTTTTGGTGTGATTCCGGAAGTCGTACCATCGTCTGGCATTTCCACCACCAACCGAGTTGGAGTAGAATTACTATTAAAGATACGCCTGCAAGAATTCCTACTGGAGTCTAGGAAAATTTTTATGATTTCTTGGACACATTCATATGTGTTAAATTGTTTTGTGATTTTAGAGTTTGGGGACTAAGAGACAAATTTTGGGAGAGATATGAGTAGGTGTGGAAGGTAGTATGGGCCCGAACTACCGGAAACAAAGGATTCATACTTAAACCAAGATGAGTCACAAAGCTACTAAAGAAGTAGTAATTGACTTTGTTTTGTTCATGTTTGTCGTTACCATCGTTTCGGTAATAACTAAGAGGATGGATGCATTACCACCCTAGTGGTCATATCAAATCGAGTCTGACTTGAAAAAAAGTCTGCAAAGTAAGTTAATTGGTTTAGAGAACCATGATCGGTGTAGCATCCTACTTAAGTCAACAGACTGAAGGAAAAGATAATCAAAGCGATCGATAGAGGTGTTGCAGTCGTCGTTGAGATCAAGCAGACTTTAGCTAGAAGTGTTACATGCTAGAATGTGATTATATCACAGTTGAACATGAAGGGAGTTATCTTTCATCATGAAGTATGACTCAAAGAGACCTGAGTCTAGCCATTGCATCATACAAAGAGAGGTCATTAGAACATGACCCATCGGTCTATTACTATAATCAAAGTTGGTGGAGTATAAGTTTCCGATGAAGATCAAATTTAGATCAGGTGCAAGATTTAGCACCATCAACAGTCAAGAAGTCTAAGAGTTAGAAACTCGATAGAAAAGACATGAGAGTTATAGTTATTACCTAGGATGAAAAGGTAACATGCAGATTCATTATACAAGCCTTGTTTTGTTGATGATTCCAGGACGTAATCACCCTAGGGGGAGATAATTGTAACACCCTCAAATTAGGGTTAGTCAATTTGACTATTATAAGCATTAAAATTGACTTTCTGATATAATATTATTTAGGATAAATAATCTTAACCAAAGTTATAGTATATGTGACAAGGATTCGGTACATATAAAGAACGCCTAAATCTAACTTCGTGAGAAGAAGTTATGATTTTTCTAATATTTCAGCGTAGCAGTATACGACTCAGAAACCAAAATTGAAATCGGTTGATTGTTAGGAAAAAACAATCTAAAAGAGAGTTGAAGGTATCATCAATATCTATCTGTCGATATAAAGACAGTCGAAAACATATATCATATAAGAGATTTATGAATTTTTAACGGACTTTAACAGTCTAAGCCTGTTAAAAATATATCGTTAGAAATAAACTCAAAACAAGCCGTCTGAGTCTAACTAAAAGTTGTAGATCTCATTGATAACTACGCGTGGATATAAAACCCATCGAAAACGGAACTCGTATGAAGAAGATATGAACTTTCTAGGGAACATAAATTCTTCGCGTGTACCCGCGTGTAACGACAAAGTGTGTCGCGCGCATTGACGCTCCACCCAAAATGCAAACGTGACAACACGCAGAAAGTGGCACACCACTCTCTTCCAACCAAATGTGCGGCGTGCACCTTATCTATGTGTGGCGCACACCTTATCTATGCGTTTCACGCAGATGAAATACCCCTGTAAATAACAGTCGAATTTCAGTTCAATCCCACATCATTCCTACATTTCTCTCTCGATTTCTCTCTATTTTAATCCCTTTCTCCCTTAAGTTTTTAGTCGGCAATGCCCTATGGTGTCTGGTAGCCGGTGATTAGGACCTCTTGAGTCAGAGTTCCGCCTGCTTAATTCCCAGTTCTCATCAGTGTGCTTTGTAAGTTAAACTACACTTATTTTATTTAAGTGTAACTTTTAGTTATAGTCATAGTCATTATTATGAACCTTTAATTAAGATTTATTAGTAATTCCAAGTAATTATACTAATTGATCTACTTATAGGGATGATGTCTAGGCTGGATTTAGTAAGGTGTCAAAAGTGGGATTTCCAAACAGTATACTCTCTATACCAAACAAACTCTACCTCCGATATGATCCTATTTGGTTGCTCCTTACTTGATAGATCTTAATATGGGCATTAGGATTAGTGAGGAATCTAGACTATCATTAGTCGCCAGGAATATTAAACTAAGGCTTAGTGAAATTCGTAACTAGGTCATGTCAGAATGTCAGAAGAAAAGTCAATGATTTTGGCAGAGCGCTGCCGAATTCTCCAGTCATTCACCTAAGCAAACTAGTGAATAGTTACCTTCAACTTACACATAGATATCACGTAATTAATTTCCCTAAATGTTTTATGTTCTTATTATCTAAGTTTTGGATATCTATGTTACATAAGATAATTATATTTCTAAAATATCATATATATATATATATATATATATATATATATATATATATATATATATATATATATATATATATTAACGTACTCATAATGTATTAGGTAGGTATAACACCTCATTTTTCTATAGACGTAGATTGTAATAAAAATAAAAAATAAAATATATTACTCTAGAGCCAAAATAATCTTCATAGACACATAGGAAACATCGATATGATTTCAATAGATATATAGAACACCTAAATCTGATTTCATATGAAGGAGTTATGCTTCTTCGAAATTTTTCGATTAAACTGACACGGCTTAGCATATCGTAAAAAGTGAGTTTTAGATAGGTGGATTATTATCTTAAGCAACCTAAACGAAAGTTGTAGTAGTCGTAAAACCGAGAGCGTAAGAGGAAGTTATGATTTTTCTAAGATTCGGCATAACAATGTTAATGTACAGCTCAAAAATCAAATTTTAGATCGATTGATTTTTAGCTGAGACAATTTAAACAAGAAATGAAGATCTCATTAATAAGAGTTCAACGATATAAAGGCATTCGAAAATAGACTTACGATGAGAAAGTTATGCATTTTATACGTGCTTTAACAATTTAAGCATGTGTGAAAAAGATGAAGTCAAAATTAGCAGACGGAGTCTAAACGAAAGTTTTAGATCTCGTCGAGAGTTTTTCGTGATATAAAGAACGTCAAAAACGGATCTCATATGAAGAAGTTATGCAATTTTGAAATTTGAAAATCGTCACACGTAGCTTTCGCCCGAAGCTAGCCATATAGCCCCACCCCTTTGCAAACATATGTCAGCCATCCAGAGGATCCACCTTACCCATGTGTGTGGCGTGCATATGGTTTTATCCCCTATAAATAGAGTGTGTATAAGCTTCATTATCGACACCCCTACAACCGATCCTCTCGAGTTCTACCCTATTTTTCCTTTGTTTATGGCATGCGATGTAGTCCTGCGACACCTTGAGTACTCATCTGAGTAGTATCCTTCAAGTAGGAGATACTAAGTCAGTATTCTGTCTGTTTAGATCCCGGTTCTCATCAGTATAATTCTGTAGGTAAGCTACGCTTACTCTGTCCTAAGTATAATACATATATATATATATATATATATATATATATATATACACAGAGAGAGAGAGAGAGAGCTAGCTTCAAATATTTCTAGCAACTATTGTGTGCATGAGCACCAATAGGAATTTAGGAAAAAATAAATAATTAAATAAATCCTTTAAGGGTATTATAGTAATCTTTGCATAGTTAATTATGGAAGATAATCAATATTCCTGATATCACACAAGAAACAAATATTAAATTAGAACATTTAGCTCTAAATCGTACTCACCATTGTTTCTAATCCACCGTTTCTTCTTCTTCTTCTACAAACCCAAAAACACCACCACTGATTCCCCCTGAGACCGACTGTTTAATTGAAGATGGTCGGAAACTGTTTGCTGCCGGCAGAAACCACCAGTAGCGGTCGCTCAGTTCTTCAGCCTGGCGAGGTCGAGTCCTCCTTACAACCCACCGTCGACTTAGTCAATGACGAAAACCCCAATTTGCCGATTTTCAAGTTCGGTCTTCTCATTCTGACCACCACCGATTACCCTTAACCCTGATGGAAGAGTACATGAGAGGGGTTCTAAATCCACTATAATGTCTCTCTTCTCCCTATCTGGTCTTTGTTCTCTTGTTATGATGCGTAACTGAATTTTTTTTGTTGCAATTGTCGATGACTTAATATGGTGTTGAAAAATCCTTTAAAAGCAACCATTTTTCTTATACTGTAAGTTGAATCCATTTGCTAGTGGAAAACTTTGAATTCAAAGTAGGGCAAAGTCCCCCTGAATTTCCAAAGTTAGAAAAAGCAACGATAATTATTGTTCTTACTAAATTAGCATATTTTGTATGCTCATACACCGTTCGATGAAATGCCTCAATGAACTCTTCTTTTTTATTTTTAAAATAAAGAAACATATTATATCTATAAGAGTACATAACATATTGTTCACCATTCTTTAAGAATTTGGTTATATTGTTCAAAAAAGAATGTGTCAATTGCTCTGTTTAAGAATTAATCTAATTGTAGTGGTACATGTCATTAGTCTTTGATGAAAAGGGTTAAGCTGACATTTAGTCAGAATTTGCATGAAAAAGATTAAGTTGGGAATTTTTTCATATTAGAATGCAAACACATGAACTACTTTTCTGTTGCAATAATTTACACAAGTTGTAGGTGCAAACAAAGGTGGTTTTTTACACCTGGTGGGATAGATACTATCTATTTGGACCTTTTTACCCTTGGAGGGTCTTCTTCCTACTTATTGTCCCCTTACTGTGTTCCATGTGGTTTGGATATTTGGTTTCTTATTTTTTTCTTGTAACAGGATTTTTTATACGTAAAGAGAAAGTGAATAGGAATATAATGCATTTGGAATACATACAGGGAGTCTTCATCCTGGTGCTTTCATAGATCATCCTTTTTCACAACAAAAAACTTGTGAGCCGAAGATGGTTTATATATTCTAATTGTTTTTTTTTCTTAGTCACCTTTTGTGTTAACATGATCTTTTCATGCATTTATATTTCAAATGTTTTGTTCGTTGGGTATATTCTTGATAATACAAATTCTTTAAGAATATTCAAAAACCATTTTGCAAGAATAGTTTATTCTGTAAGAATATTATTGTTGTATTCTGATAGAATAGTAGTTAATTATTTACATGTGTAATGTGTAGTTGTTACAATTGTATCACTACAAAATATTTGGCAATGAATTTGTGATAGAAAGAGCTTGAAGAATGGCTTGAAGACCTGATGGGAAAGGCTTGAATAATGAATCAAAGAATGATCACACTCATTGTTTAAGAATGTTGTTATTTTTTAAGAATTACACTTGTTATTCTTTCAGAGTGTTGTTATTATTCAATGAATCACAATCATACAATATAATTTGGTATATTATTAGTTCAAGAATCGATTTTGTGTATTCTTTCAGAATGTATTTACTAGTTTATGGTTGGCATTCTGTCATTTTGACAGAATAAAATCGAAATTATATTTACTAGTTTATGGTTTTATTCTGTTATTCTGACAGAATAAAAACTGAAACCGATAAAAGTTTATGGTTGGCATTCTGTCATTCTGACAGAATAAAATCGGATTTTTTTAATTTGAATTATTTTAAAATATTCAGATTTTTAAAAATAAAGGAATTACTTATCCCTAAAAATCCGAAAATTTCCTTTTTTAATATAGGTTAATTGACTAAAATGCCCTTATGCTGAAATTTGTGTGATTATATGGTACACGTTATCCTATTCAAATATCATAGACCCTCAGATCATGATCTTTAATTCTATTCCATCCGGTGGTCCAGATTTGTGCATTCTGGCACACAATAGTTAGTAAAAAGTAAAAACAAAATAACCTAAGCCTATATATATATATATATATATATGGATTTATCAGTAATTCCAGTTATAATATTGATTGATCTACTTACGGGAGATGCGTCTGATAACATTGTCATATGATTATGATAAAGAGAAATTACAAAGGTTCTCAAAAAAAAGCATAAAGACTACAAAGAATAAAGCGGATATAAATACTAGCTAGACAGAAACCCTAATGGGCTAAAGACAAAAGGGCCCATAAACAAGAGGGCTAATAATATATAGACTAACATCCCCCCTTAAATTCACAAGGCCACTGCAATTAGCATTGAAAGTTTGTCACATAAGAACCGAAACCAAGAAGCCGATAAAGCCTTCGTAAAAATATCCGCAAGCTTCAAGGTTGATGAAACAAATGGAAGCGAAATGGTCCCAAGTTGCAGGTGATGACTGGTAAAATGACAATCAATATCAATGTGCTTCGTCCGCTCATGAATAACAGAATTCTTTGCAATTTGTATCGCATTTTTATTATCACAATGCAAGGGAGTAGATGAACAAACGTAAACTCCCATATCCGCAAGCAGCCACCGTAACCAGATAATCTCACATGTAGTTACAGTCAGAGCACGATATTCAACCTCCGTGGAAGATCTAGAGACAACATCTGGCATGTTTCTTGCTCTTCCATGAAATGAGAGACTCTCCAAGAAATACACAAAATCCAGTAATGGACTTATGATCATGACGATCACCATCCCAATCAACATCACTATAGGAACGTAACTCAAGAGAAGACGTCGAGGGAAACAAGAGAGTCTGAAATTGAGTGCCACGAAGATATCTCAGAATGCGAAGAACAGCTCCCCAATGAACAGAGGTAGGAGCAGTAACAAATTGACTGACAACATGAACAGCATGAGCAATATATGGACGAGTAACTGTGAGATAAACCAAACTTCCCACCACAGTGCGATAAAGATTCGGATCGGACAAAGGAACACCATTAGTAGGAGAATATCGAGCATTGGTTTCAAGAGGAGTATCAACAGTCCGATTGTCAGAGAGGCCCGCCCATGTAAACAAGTCAGATATATATTTAGTTTGGGAAAAAAGGTACCCTTTCTTAGACTGAGCAACCTCAATACCCAAGAAATAACGCAGCAATCCCAAATCCTTCATAGCAAATCGATGAGCTAGATCATGCTTCAAAGACTCAATACCACCATGGTCATCACCTGTAATAATCATGTCATCCACATATAAGGACAGAAGAATCCGTCCTGCACTCGAGCATCTAACAAACAGAGCAGAATCGTGATTACTCTATACAAATCCAAGAGAAGTAATCAATGTGGAGAATTTCCAAACCAAGCACGAGGAGCTTGCTTGAACCCATACAAAGCTTTGCGAAGCCGACAAACCTCACCCGGTCGGTGTTGAATTCCTGGAGGAGGGGTCATATAAACCTCTTCATGAAGGTCACCATTCAAAAAGGCATTCTTGACATCCATTTGAAATATCTTTCACTGTCGGATGGATGTAACTGCAATCATAGTATGAACTGTCGTCATCTTTGCAACAAGGGAAAATGTCTCCTCGTAGTCAAATCCATACTATTGGGAATACCCTTTTGCTACAAGTCTAGCCTTGTATCGTTCAACAGAACCATCAGCTTTTGTTTTTATATTGTACACCCAACGACAACCTATCGTATGTTTCCCAGGAAGAGGAGAAAACAAATCCCATGTATGAGTCTGATGGAGAGCAGTGAGTTCTTCAGCCATAGCATTCTGCCAAAGAGGATCTGTAACAGCTTCTCTATATGATTCAGGTTCAGACAGATGATGGATACTTGCTATAAAAGAAGCAAACAGTCTGTAATATGTAGAGTAAGAAAAACCTGGTAGCTTGGTGGACTTGACAGGAAGAGAAGATCTCCTGAGGGGTGGTGGTGG
Organism: Lactuca sativa; assembly: GCF_002870075.4. Taxonomy (NCBI): domain Eukaryota; kingdom Viridiplantae; phylum Streptophyta; class Magnoliopsida; order Asterales; family Asteraceae; genus Lactuca; species Lactuca sativa. Next base: position 370,064,901 of record NC_056627.2, on the reverse strand, counting down.
AGGTGGATCCTCAACTTCACTAATCAGAGGATCAGGCTTAGGAACAGGTGGAGTCGAGGCACCCTATGAAGAAGTGGGTGTGTCATGAGCTGAGGGATTATGTGGTATAGATGAATCTCGAGCCTCTATATCTTCATTAAAAGGATCAATACGCAGAAGATCGGACTTCGTTACATTGTGGGCTATAGCAGGAATCGAGTATAAAGGAATATGTTCCAAAAAGTAACGTGTCGGGAAACATATAGCTTCTGACTCACAGGATCATAGCAACGGTATCCTTTCTAGCCAATACCATACCCCAAAAATACACAAATAGCATATTTCGGCCCCAGCTTGTTCCTTTCAACATGAGGACAAAGAACAAAACAAGTACATCCAAAAACTCGTAAGGAAGAGTAGTCTGGTAGATGACCATATAACTTCTCAAAAGGAGATATTCCTTAATTCAATGAAGTAGGGATACGATTAATCACATACATAGCAGTTAGGACTACTTCTCCCCAAAGGCACTAGGGACTTACACAGACAGGAGCAATGAGCGGGCAGTCTCAACAATATGACGATGTTTTCGTTCTGCCACACCGTTTTGTTGAGGTGTGTCAGTACACGAAGACTGGTGTATGGTGCCATCAGAAGCAAGTAACTGAGTGAAATCATTAGAGGTATATTCACCCCCTAAGTCACACCTGAAGCACTTAATCACAACCGAATTTTGAGTTTTAACAGGAGCTCTAAAATTGTTGTAAATATCAAAGAAATCATATATGCGTTTCATAAGATAAACCCATGTATATCGAGTATAATCATCTATAAAAGATACATAATAGGTTGACCCACCCTTTGTGGATACTGGTGCAGGACCCCATACATCAGAATGAATAATGTCAAAATGAGCAGTAGAACAAGACATACTTTTATTGAAGGGTAAAGTAGAGAATTTTGCCAGTTTGCAACCACTACAATCAGAAATATCACAAGAGTTTAAATAACCCAAAACACCACTAGATGCTAAAAAAAATTCAAACGTGATACAGACACATGTCCCAAACGAGAATGTCAAAGATAAAACTCAGACGACAAAGGACTCAAACAAAAAGAAGATAAATCAATGCTGGAAGCAGCAGCAGCAACAGATACTTTAAGGACCTCCAAGACATATAGTTCCCCCACCCTACGGCGGATCCCAATCACCTTCTGGGTGTGTTGATCCTGTATAACACAGACATAATCAGAAAAGAACACCCAGTTACCAGACTTACATAACTGACTGACTGAAGCAAGATTCAAAGTAAGTTTGGGAATGTAATAAACATCAGGAAGAGTGATATGAGAAACAGAGACAGCCCCAACACCCTTAACTAGCACAAATGTGTCACTAGCAAACTTAACAAAAATAGACGACACTTGTGACAAAGAAGTAAATGATAACAAATGAGGGGTCATATGATGGGTTGCACCAGAATCTAAAATCTACAAAGATGAGGAAATAACTAATGTACCAGATGAAGAAGGACCAGAATGAGACATAGATGCAGACACGACAGTGGGATTAGAAGCCAAATAATGTTTGAAGCTCTCAAACACCTTGGGATCCAATGCAGATGGTGGCATGTGTCCAATGGATATTTTGTCAACTGGTGGTACAGCAGTAGCAGTAGCAGCAGCAAACTGTGCAGGACGAGGGGTCCATGGAGGAGTACCAGAGGAATGTGGCTGAAACTTCTGTTGACTAGACCTATTTTGTTGCCTTAACTGAGGTTGACCAAATTTACCCTTGGTGACTAACAATGGACACTGAGCTTTCCAATGATTTTTATGTTTGCAGAATGCACACTCATCATAAGCAACCCTTGACGTTTGTCGAGACTAGTTGGAGGAAACAACAAGCACATCAGGAGAGGGAGTAGGAACAGAGGTTGCTTTAAACCCTTTATCCGCATGAGACTTGATATGAGCCTCTTTTGCAATTAACTCATGGACAACAGAATACACTGAGGGAAGAGGAGAGCAATGAATAATGGTTCCACGAAGGCCTTCAAAATCAGAACTCAAGGCCATCAAGAACTGGACCAAGCGTTGTTCTTCCCTCCTAGCAATGTAAGGCTCAAAATCTTTTAACTCTTTAGATTCAGTAAGAGCCAATTGGTCCCACAGATCAGACATAATGGCATAGAAATCTTGAATACTTTGGGCATTCTGTTGAAGAGCACGAATATCCTATTCTAACTGATATTGTTTAGCAAAATTGGAATGAGTATACAGTATCTCCAAGTGATTCCAAACTTCTTTTGTTGTGTCATATTTAGCCAACTGCATACCACTAGACTGAGTAATAGAGTTATTAATCCAAGTAATGACCTTGGAATTATCAGTCTCCCAAGCATCAAGCAACAGATCAAAATTCTCAGTTTGAGGCACTGAGGGTTTGGCTATATTCCCAGTGACATAGCCCTACATATTCTTCCCATGAAGGAAGTTCTGGCTATATTCCCAGTGACATAGCCCTACATATTCTTCCCATGAAGGAAGTTCTTCATAACGTAACTCCAATACGTATAATTCTTTCCATCCAAACGAGTACTTATTGACTGAAGGGAATCATCATTTCCAGTCATGTTGATAGTGAATAAATAACCACAATGACAGTATAACAATCTGAGAATGAAAGGAGTAACAAACCAGCGGAAGCAATCAATCGAATAATGAACCAACAACAGCAATTACGAGTCAACAGCAACAACGAACCAACAGCAGCAACAATGAATTAACAACAACAGCGAATCAAAACATCAACAACGAATACCAGCGACAACAAATGAGTACGACATGCAACAGTAACCCTAGAAAAGTTCGATCCGCACCACAGATGACTGCTACAAAGACTTCTAACAACATATCGAACCTCTGCTCAGATACCATGATAACATTAGCATATGATTATGATAAATAGAAATTACAAGGGTTCTCAAAGAAAAACATAATGACTACAAAGAATAAAGCATATATAAATACTAGCTAGACAGAAACCCTAATGGGCTAAAGACAAAAGGGCCCATAAACAAGCGGGCTAATAATATATAGACTAACAGTGTCTAGAATGGTCACATTGTCTTGGTTGTTGGATTTCAGAAAAACTATATGCCGAAATGATCCTGCCTCCCAACTGTCCAGCCTGGCCGATCCTTATTTGATAGAACTATCGATATTCATTGGGATTAGGGTTAGGTCTAACCTACATTACGTATTCCCATTAAACTAATATACTATAGTAATATAGGTTAATCCTCGTTAAAGTGTTGGTCGCCAGCCAAACTGTCTGGTTGACTGTTAATCCTATGAAAACCTGTAAAGGTGAGTTATTCTCACTATATTGTATAATCCAGTATGTATCCTCTGTATGTTAGGATATAGCTACCATGTAGTGTGCATTTAGGCAATTAGGCTAGGTGAATTAGTTGCATGTTATGTGGAATTTTGTTATATGTGTATGTTATTATATATGGAGTTGATGGCGATCCAACCTTGAGCTGAAGGCCAATAGACTCGGGCGGACTAGCTTTATGGTAAAGGCCAAGGTGCAGTCCATCTATATGTTGTAGGAAAAGATAGGGCGGACCAACTATATGTTTAAGGCCATTATATGTATGTGTTGTTTATATGTTGTGGTATGGAATATTTTGAGGGAATTCACTAAGCATCGGCTTACAGTTACTGAATAACTGCTTTACAGGTTGTTCATCTGACCGTGGAAAGGATCATGTATGACTGTATCAGCATCGAAGCATCAATAAAGTTTTATAGACTTCCGTTAAGATACTCTTTTATATAATAATAAATTGCAATGTTTTGTAAGACTTATATTCTTAATAAATAAAAATGAAAATTTTGCCTTTGAAATTTGGGACATTACAGTCGGATGGGTAGAAAGAGATAAGAGAAATGAGATAATAGTTAGAGACCATAAGAGAAAAGAGATAATAGTGAGAAACCATACTAGAGATAGAATAGTGGTGAGAGACCATGCCAGAGTTAGGTTAAAGAGACCATGCCCAACAAAGATCAGTCATCAAGCAGAGTATTAATGGCGACCACGGAGTATTCTAGACAGTCTAGTGGAACACTAACATACTTGCAATATGTAGGTGTTAATGAAATCACACAAAGTGAGAGTATGGATTGTGGATTCATTTGAGTACTCTATTTTCCTTGGTCACCTTACCAACACGTAATCCTTAAGGTAGAACCCTTGAGAGAGAGAGGGGGAGAGAGAGAAAGAGGGAGAGAGAGAGAGGGGGGGAGTAACAGGAATAGGTAATCGGGTTAACTGTTTGGTGTGAATTATATAAAGAGATAAATTATATTATTGTGAGTTGAAAATCCTATGTACTCACCAGGTTTTCCAACCTGACCCACTTAGTTTATTATATCACAGGTAATTATATATGATGATATAAGTGTTTGTCGATAAATTCAAAGGAGATATAGACTATTAGTATAAAGAGATGGTGTAAGTCTTCGTTTATGCTTATGTTTCTTGTATTGACGGTGACATCCTGAGTTTTATGAATAAAATGCATTTCTTGGAAATGTCTTGATAATACTATTATCATATTTTTGGGACAAATTTCGCAAAGTAAATCTTTTTAAAAGCATACTCTGATTAAATAATCATAAACAAATCGGTCTTTTATGGTCGTGAAATTGGGGATGTCACATTCTGGCACCTTGAGACATGTACAAACTCCCGTGTCTTTCACTTGATCTTCATCGGGGACACAAATGCTCTCTAAATCAAGTCGTAAACACTCCCAGCATCATGGCCTCTTCAACGAACTGGACGATTCCATCCCACCAATCCTTCATAGCATCATGCAGAAGGTTCACAACGAACTGTACTCTTATCTCCTCCAAGAAAAAGCAAGTGTAAAGGCATTCTCCACATTAGCAATCCACCTCATACTCATGATCGGGTCCTTCCCTCCCTCAAACACGAGAAGATGACAAACAGAAAAGTCTCGATATGTAACGATCTGAACTATCGATTAACTCGCCCTTGTTGTGGCTATAACTCTTTCATCAATCAAGGGTATCAACTCCTCCTGGATCCTACCGATCACCTTTGGAATAAACTCGAGCATAGCCCCCCAAGACCGTAGAAACAATTAAATCATGCATGCTCGTATCACCTGCACCTGACACACATTGCCCACTCAGGCCCGAACCTAAACCGTTCACTCACTGCCTAGTCATCACCATAGTACATATATAGCTGGAAAAAGGTTACAAACATTAAACTGTGTTATCTCACACTATTAACCCATCTACGAGCTTCTTTATACCTTTGTGATTATCCCTTATCCAAGAGTGTATCTTATGCTTTCGGTAGTATATGCTCATACTACCTTTCACACCTATCCACATTTGATCCAAGAATTGCCCCAAAGTTCTCAAGGCATACACTTGATAGATATGAATGCTAGAATGCAGGCTAAGAATTTGTTCAGAAATTACATGTTAGACCTGGCAAATTCATGTATTTGTGTCATATACTCGTGTCAGACACGAATTTGCACGACATAAATTATAAAATGTGTCTAGATATAAAACATGCACATAACACGTAAATCATTTGTGACACGTGACACGACACAAATACAACACATTTTTATCGGTTTACACGAAAACACAATTGGTATATTACAGAAAGTATCGAGTTATATATATATATATATATATATATATATATATATATATATATATATATATATATATATATATATATATATATATATATATATATATATATATATATATATATATATATATATATAACAAGCTAAAATCATAAAGTATGCCATATTTCACTAAACTATTAGTGTCTTATAGGTGTTTAAGACGGGTAAATTTGTATGTTACCCATGTATGTAAGACACGAAACATAGATTTGAAATTAACACGGATTTGCAAAACCCATACACAAAAAATGCATATGGTGTTCGTGCAGTGCCAATCGTATACCAAATTGCCAGGTCAAGTTTGTGTGATCTAAAAGTCATTTAATTCAGATCTAAAATGTAATATAAGAATGCGATGAATATACAAGAAATTGGAAAAGGTAGAAGCTAGTTGGGGGTTTTATGTAATTTCACTGAAAAGCAAGAAATCCAACTTTGCCTTTGAATTTTGAACTCTCTCTCACAGTCGGAATCATGCCTGCCACTGGGAAAGCAAAAGGGGTGGGGATATGGGGTATGAGATATCAATAAAGAAAAGAGGTCCATTTGACAACCAATCTCCATCATCATATCAGAAAACCAAAAAGCTTCATCATTTGTCATCTACATGAACTCCCTTCCTTCATATCTCCTCTCCACTCCTCTCCACCACCATCTTCATGCACATCATTGCTCATCTGTTCATGCAGGATCCCAAGAACAAATCTGCAACTACCAGGTAACTTTCATCCTCACCAAACTCCAATTTCTTTTCTGGAAACACAAAAAATAAAAACTTTCATTCCAGCAAGAATGTTATGTTGAATTCTGGTTTATGCTCTTCCATGATGGAAAGATCATCACTCATCGCATATGCAAATTTGATATCACAATGTTTCAAATCAAGCATCACCTGTGACTAGCAAAAGAATTTCAAAATCATTCCACATATTATTTGAATTCTGCATACATGTGGCGTGGTCAACAGAATACTTTTCTCCAGCACCCGGTCCCATTTGGGGCTGTATTTTTCTCAAGAATTTTAACTTTTGACACAGCCATTTTTGTTATTCCAACTCTAAAGCCCATTAAACTCAAAAACAGCTCCGCTGTCGTGAATATATATATATATACTATGGAAATGAATCTCCTTTTGATTTCATTCACAAATGGTGCAACAAACAAACAGGAAGCCTTGGTATCAAAGAGCAATGGAGATCGCGAGTCTCTGGAAAGTCACTTATCCAAAATCAACCAAGATTCAACCGCCCAACCCAAACCCGACTTTAAGGAAAAATCTTTCAACGGCTACAAGAAACAATAATAATCAAAATACCCCAAACAGACAAAAGCTTAGAAAGTCGACTTCTTTGAAAGTTGCCACTTCATTCACGAGAGTCTGCCTGTGTGTGCCTATATCTTCCTACACGGAGGTCTTCCAAGCTGAGGTGGCAGTGGCACCTAGAAGAAGCAACACGTACCCAAGATCAAAACCATTTCCAAATTGTGTAGTACAAGATCGGCCAAGAATGAGCACAGAAGGAAGAAGGATATTTAGAGGAAAATCTTTGACAGACGATGTGTTGATGAGGAGATTTGTGGTGGAAGAAGAGGCGATGATGCAAGTCAGGAGGCGAAATGAAATGGAAGTCATAAGAAGGAGAAATGTTAAAAGAAGGAGAATGCTTGGTCCCAGCCCTTTAAGTAGAATGGTTTTGGCAGAAGAGGAAGAGGAACAGGAACAGGATGTGTTTTAACTTTTTAAACTCTGCAAATTATGTTGTTTATGCTTCCTTCTTTGTTTTGCCTTTTGGTTTGTGACAAAATTGCAATGTTCATTTGCCTGCAACTTGAATTGCTTTCAGACCCACCAAAAGGAAGTTGATTCAAACAGAGATCACAAATTGTAACAAACATATATATATTTATAATATATTCAACATCATCATAACATATCTAAACTCGAATAAAACAAGCAAATATCTATGCAACTCAAATGCACCAAAAATGGAAGTTGTGTATCAAATTACGTCATACAACTGCACAGCATTTCAAATTATAAACTAAGATTAACTCATATCATGAAATACTAGTTTTCAAAAATTATGTTTGTCCATTTTTTCTTATCAACAATTTACACCAAGATTTAAACATGTAGGATTCGGTAACTTCTCTTAGAGTACCAAGCCACTTGGTGTTGGTTTGATAATTGACAAATCAATCAATTTTGTACATACGAGCGTATATTAAGTGATTATGACATTCAATTTATTATAAATAGATAAGCAAATTGACATTGTATATTTTGATGGGCTTTGTAATATATCATTCAAATTTGGATATTTTGCGCTCATTCGTTTATGAATCATTTGAGCGACCTTAAATGTTGCATATTTATAAATGATTGCTTTTCAACAACCATTTGCTTTTTTATATTTGGTTGTCAACTTGAGTGAATGTGAAAGAACAACTTCACGTGTATCAAGTTTTTGTTTGTACCATTAAAGAAAAAGGGGCCCGAACCACTTTAAATCACGGTGTAACACATCATATTTTATTTTCAGATATTAAAATTGCATTGTGTATTTGTGATTTGTTATTTTACTTCTTAGCCTCGGGGGGAAAAAACACGATCTTTTGATAATATGGCCACTCCCTAGTTCTCACCATGCTGTCAATAGGCCTCCAATTTTTTTCTTTTTTTGTTTTTTGAGCTTTTGTTGATCAATCTGTGTTTTGGATTTTTTAAAGTTATGTAGAAGATATGATAAAGTATTTCCTTTGAATTTAGGCTATTTTTTAAACGCTACTACATGTAGCTTAGTTTCGAGTTTTTTAGGATATTATATTTGACAAACCAAAATATAGCATACTTAAAAATAATAAATAATTAAATTAAATTAAAACTAAAGAAAAAAAAACCTTGTAGTTCTATAAACAATTCTGACTAAATTATTGAAATCTCTAAAAATCCTACCAAATATACTCATTATTAATATAAAACATTCAATCATCTACCAGTTTTTTTTAGGTTATTTTATATAGTTTAACTAGTTTATTATCAGTTTTAACATTTTTTTTTATCATTTAACAACTAACTTTATTCAACTAGTTTTACCATCTTTTTAATTAGCTAACAACTAACTTTTCAGTTAATCCGTCAACTTTATTGCGCAACAACTACCTTATTTTTCAAAGCTTTTAGGTTGCAACATTTGAAAAATCAAAAAGTAGTCTATAACCTAATTTATGATATGGACTAACGTTTCAACATTACTAAGCTATTATAAAATTCTCTAAAATATACCTTCTAGTAATTATTAAAAAAAAATATATACAACTCAAATCTTTTGACATTTGTGTCATTTTATATATGTGAACAAAATACTCTTTTAACAACTAGCTTATTTTCAATTAGCACGGTTAACACTAACAACTAGCCTTTCTAATAGTCCACCAATCATAGCTTTAAAAAAACCGTAATGTTATATGTGATTGATTAGCCATATTTAGCATGTTCTTGTGAGACCAATGTTGTGGGTCTATAAATAGTCAAACCAATACCCCACCATATGCATTCCATGAAGTTAGTGGTGATTAAATTAAGTAGTAAAAGTCATTGTGATTAAATTTCTCTATCTTACTACATTCATCATGTTAACCTCTTCTGATCCAAGCAGATACAAGTAGCAATCAATATTGTTTTCTGAATTTAAACATAATTCAACTAAGAAGAGACCATGCTGCTGCAAAGTGCTATCTATAGGATGTTGATAGAAACAAAAATAAAGGGCAGATGATGTAATAGATAGTATGCCTTTTAAAAGTGGCCAAAGCAGCAAAACACCAATAATACACATACTCTCTCTCTCTCTCTCTCTCTCTCTCTCTCTCTCTCTTTGCTACTACCGTCCACGGCCTCCACCTGTCAAAATCATCATTGTCGCCATCATCAGGAGAAGAAAAAACACTCCCAATGCAGGAATGGAATCGGAATCAATCATAGTCATTATTACAAAGAAAGAAACAAGTAGGTACCTCTGGCGGGCCCACCAGTCCTGCCACCACCCCTGCCGCCACGTCCTCCTCTACCACTTGCATCATCTGGGCCATGACCATGACCTCCTCCTCTTCCTCTCCCACGCCCCACTCCAGGTGGTCTCCTATCTGAAAACCCCAAAATCCATATTCCATATATATCTATATCTATATACACATTTCAAACAAACCAAACCACAAATCAACTATACCTGAACGATTCCTGTCTTCTTGAACCTTATCAATAACCTGTTATTATGTTAATCATTACCATGTACATATAAAAACAAAGACAGAGATGTATGTGTTAGAAACAAAGATAGCTTACCTCATCTGGAACTCTAAGATACTTGATTGTATTACCACGAATGTAGCATTCAGGCATTCTCCAAAACCTATCTCCGTCCTACACAGTACACAAACAATCATTACCAAAACTCCAACACTCTAAAAATAACAAACTCGTCATACCTTTGAGGTACATATAACTTCACGCAGATGGATGTTCATCCAAGTGTCGCAGTTCACCAAATGTCCATTGTATGTCTCCCCGTTTTTCAGTTCTACCAACTGTCATAATCCACAAGTAACAAAACATAACTATCAAGCTTAAGGTAACAAACATCTAACTAACTCCAGGCTCCACCATGTATGATGATACTTCTTTAAAGATGGACAAATAATTCAAAACGATTTGAGCTCTACTTCTCTCATAGATGGAAAACCATAATCATATATCTGCAAGACCGATAATTAAAACATAAGGATATCGCTAGATGAGGGAAAAGATCGTACCATAGGGTGGCCTTGTGCCGTCTTTAGTAGAGATAGAGGAAGCTGATACAATAATTAACAACAACAATCAATGAATGCACATATATAGAGAACCATGCCATAAAACTAAAAAGCAGCGAAATTTGATTCAAAATTTGCCGTAAGTACCATTTTCTAGGGTTCGGAACGAAACAGAATGTAAAGAAACCTGCAATCACAACAAAATAGAGATGCTCGTTTAGTCAACGGCTTAAATTATGCATAAAACATACTACACCCTGTGAACCCTAGATCTACTAAATTATAATTTCATCAATTCTCGATCTGATTAGCGGGTTTAAGGAAACCGATAATCGATTGTTACAATATAGACCAGATACAGACCAGATACTTACAGTAGAAAAGGAAAGCACAGCAATGATCTCAAGATTTCTCCTTCGCCCTCTTGCAACGTGCCCGGTAGAATAGTGAAGAGGGAAACGTCTTTTGTATTTAAAGCTGTGCTGGAACCCACTTACGCCGATCAAATCAAATTCTGAAGGGAGGTACAGGGTTTAGGGCATATTTCAAGTCATTTTTTTACAAAAGTCGGTATTTGTATATTGGAAAGTAATATGGAAGGATGATTTGTGATTTTTGTTTTTTTTTAATTGATTGATTGTTTGAGGTAACATTAAATATATATTATATTAGTAGATAAAATATAATATTAACATATTAGTGGATCTCATATACATCACAAGTACATTTAAGATTTAAGATATGTAAATATATAAGCTCCAAAGGGGTAATGTTGGGTTAGGAGGGATCTTACAAAAGCCACTAAGACGCACGGTGGAAGCAATAAACAAATTAACTTTGTAAACCAAAAAATGGATCCAACTCCAACTAGATTTTTTTTATTTTTGGAACCGACCAATAAGATATATTAATAAAAAGAAAAAATACACAAGCCACAATTAGTGGCATACAAGGAGCAAGTACCAAGTCCAACTAGATATAATGCAACAAAATACAACCATAAAAATATCGCAAATCAAACTTTTATAGTCACTTGAAATCTTCTTGATAGAGTGGATTGCTAAGAGTTCAAAGTAGAACTCATTTTTCGTAATCGCACCCAAGAAGCATATAAGCAACCAGTGACCAACCCTAAAACCATGGAACCCTAAACCTAAACAATTAGGGTTCTAATCATAAATCACGACATCACCAAAGAATTGTGACGTCACAGTGAAAGAGTTTTCGAGGTTTTGAGAGTGGTTGAGAGGATAACGAAATTTCTAGGGTTTTAATCATTTAAATTCGTTCATGGGGCTCCTCTAGTTATAAGGGATGTTTAGAAATCCTTATGGGATAATTATGTCACACCCTGAAACCAAAGGCGGAAACGTTCCGGGGCGGAGGACGTCATGAATATCGCAACCAATGTACATAGTAAGCATAGTAAACACAAAACTTTACATTACATAGATTCATTTACATTGTCTGAAAACAAAGAGTTACATGTGTTATACATACATACATATATATATATATATATATATATATCATATGAACAAAAGTAAAGACGTGTCTTCTACGTACTCCGTCTTCTCCAAAAGATCGCGGTGTACTGTAACGACCCGTTTCCGGTATGTTAATTAATTTGTTTTGGGCTAAGTTTTCAAGAGGGACTCGGCGAGTTCTAGCCTGACTCGCCGAGTCGGGTCGCGCATCTTGTGCACGCGGAAGCCGGCGACTCGGCGAGTCCATATCCTGGACTCGGCGAGTCCATCCGTCTGGGTGAAACCCTAACTCCTTGGGTTTTGCTCACTATTTAAACCCCATTATAGCCTCCATCTCGTCACTTTCCCCCTGAGAGCACTGTGAGAAACCCTAAACCTTCCTCTTGTGAGCTTATAAGTGATCTTGTTCCATTTTGTGAAGGGGTGAAGAAGGAGAAGAAGAAGGAAGCAAGGAAACGAGTTCTAGTGCCAAGATCCAAGATCAAGTGTGAACTTATTCAGGTATTTTCGGAGTTCTCTTCTGGTTTCATGCTTAAACTTCCATTAGAGCTCTTTTAAGGGCTATTTGATGCTTGTTCCAAGCTTTATGCTTGCTTGATTGTATTATTAAGCCGAAATACCTTTGGATCTGAGTGTTGGGGTGTTGAAGAGTCCAGATCCACTGTCTTTTTGGGGTTACATTGCTTATTAGCCATGGATCTACCCTTATTGTGCATATTTTAGTCTTATTTCCCTCATTCATGTGGTTGTGCACGTAAAGTTGGAAACTTTACGTGGTAAAACAGCTTAATGGACCTAGATCTATCATTTGCATGTGTTGGATTCAAGAGAAATCGAGTAAAAATATGTTGCATGGCGGCGACTCGGCGAGTCGGAAGAACGACTCGACGAGTCAGGTCGCGAGTCCCGAGTTCTCCAGTTTCTTCAGTGTCGAATGGACGAGGTGAGTTAGGGAGTGGACTCAGCGAGTTAAGAGTAGACTCAGTAATGGAGGGACTCGGCGAGTTGTTCATACAACTCGGCGAGTCCAAGGCAGTCTCCTTGAGGATTAAGAACAACTCGTCGAGTCTGTTCATCTGACTCGGCGAGTCGGATGAAGATCATCTGAGTTCTTGGATCCAGAGGGTACTCGTCGAGTCGATGCCACACTCGACGAGTAACAGCATGTAAGAGTTGAGCGGAGAGTCTAGGACTCGGCGAGTCGGGTATCCCGACTCGGCGAGTCAGCCCTGAGTAAGTCAACTTTGACCAAGGGTAAAAGAGTCATTTTACCCTGAGTATAGTGCTAGTGATTGATTGAGTGTGTTTATGGATTTGTAGCCGAGGAGATTCAGGAGCAGCAGCCGTTAGCTTTCCGAGCCACACACTCATCCGCTAGCTTACGAGGTGAGTCTCCTTTCCGTAGGGGCGGGTCTAAGGCCACAATGCCGGCCCGTCCAGTTAATAGTAGTTTCCGGACTTCGATCCGATGTAGTAATTCGTATGTTTGATGCCTTCGTGGTTCAGACATGTTTTATGTGCTATGTGTATGTGTTTATGTTCCGGGCCACGGCCCGATGCAGTATGCAATATAAATGGTTATGATATGCTATGCTATGTACAGTCAGTCCCGGACCTCGGTCCGATGCAGGGAGCACGGTCCCAGTCAGTTCCGGACTTCGGTCCGATGCAGTCAGTTCCGGACTTCGGTCCGATGCAGTTAGTTCCGGACTTCGGTCCGATGCAGGGGACAAGGTCCCAGTCAGTTCCGGACTTTGGTCCGATGCAGTTTCCGGGCTTCGGCCCGATGCAGTGGGCAAGGCCCAATATGTGTTTATGTGTTATTGTATGGTATGTGGTAGTTTGGGGGAGCTCACTAAGCTTCGTGCTTACAGTTTCAGTTTTGGTTTCAGGTACTTCCGCAAGCAAAGGGAAGAGCTCTGGATGACGGCATCGCACACACCACCGCCTCAGCTTTAGCCTGGGATTGATTTAGATGTTTGATCTGATGTAGTATGATACGGTTTTTTTTTCCGCACAGTATTTTATTATGTTTTGGAATACATCACGTATGGTTTTATTATATGATGCTCCGATTGCAGTTTTGATTATATTAAAAACAAAAATTTTTGGGTCGTATTTTTGGGTCGTTTCATGTACCTGTCTAATGTGGACCTGAGAATACAAGCAGTTTGAAAATCAGCATAAAGTTGGTGAGTTCATAAGCGGTTTAGTTTCTGTAAAAAAACAGATTTCCTTTGGTTTTCTGAAAAGTTATTATCTAAGAAAATCCCATATTTTCTTATAAAAACAGTTTAGTTATCATTCGTTACACAATTCGATTACGAGTTGTTATGTTATCCAAGGAAAAACCCTTATTTTCCTATGTGTGAGTTGGTTATTCGTTTATTATGTTGTGCCCTAGTATTTATCATACTTGTTGTATTAGTTAGATATTCTAATATCCTAGTTGTCCTACACTCGAATGTATCCAAAGGCGTACTTTCGTATTCGTATTCGTATTCGTATTCGTATTTTATTAGTATTCGTTTTATTCCTAGATTTACTTTCGTATTCGCTCTGTTTATAACTGTACTTTCGTATTCGCTCTGTTTCTAACTGTACTTTTGTATTCGGTTTGATCTATAATTAATTTTCACTACTCATTGGAGTAGCCCGTAGTCTAAAAGGGCAACCTGCCTTCCATTATTTATTTTTACAACACCTCGCTAACAATCTAGTTGAGTCAATTTTTTTTCATACCACAATGCATAACCTTTAAAGACAGCACAAATTGTTAACATTTGCTTGAGTTCATATCTATCAGAGAATCTCATGCCTAATACAAGTGCCATTGTGTCCCATTTATGGTTGGGATCATGAATAGGAAAGTGGTGGACCTCATCATCAACTTCATCATCTATCCCTCCTTCTAAGATTTTTCTTGGATAAAAAAGGTCAACTACTTGAAAGTTTAAGCACTACAAAAGCCAATGTTAATGATTAACAAGTCACATAATCACATAAGAGAAATAAAGGTTGAACATATGACTAATTAAAACAATACATTTTCAAGAACGTTCAACGAAGTTCAAAACTATGAGGATTGATTTAGGGTTTGTTATCCCTGATTTAGGGTTTAGGGTCTATTACCAATGAGAATAAGCGATGGTCTGATTTTTATCAATCAACGATGACTCCAGAAACCTCCATTATAAATCCAACATTCGTCTGATTTAGAGGGGTTGGGGTATCGAAGCTAGTGTTTGAAGCAAAAAAAAGGTCGATTTCAAAGAGTATAACTTACGTGAAAATGAACATAACCATATGTATCAAGGGATTGACTTCAGATTTTCTTGAAGGATATTTGATCGATCGAACCCTAGAGGAATCGACTTCCCTCTCTTCCTGTTGTTGACGAGAAATTGGGTAAAATCCCACATATGACTAAGTTAAACGATCGCATACTCCATGTCATTTCTCTTTTTCTTTTTGTTTTTTTAAACAGTCGAATAAGAAAGGTAACCTACACCTGCCGGTTACCATAGGTAACATTTGAAAAGAGGGTATACTTTCTTAGTGTTTTTTAGACAACACTTTTGCTTGGATGATATTTTTTGAACAACTAAAACTGCAATGGTCTTTTTTGAATATTTTTGAAACATTCTTACCCTTATAAATCATTTTCCGTAGTTTTTTTTTTTTGTACATATACTAGATATCCAATGGCTACTAGATGGACACAACCTACCATAAAAAAAAAGGGATAATGACTTGAAAGGGTAACGAACTTTTGACTTTTTTCACATTTAGTCACTAAACTTTTTTTCGTTATTTATTTGTCATTGAACTATTTAAACTGCTCACATTTTACCCTTATGACCGGCTGTTACCGGTCATAAGGGTAAAATGTGAACAATTTCAATAGTTCAATGACAAATAGATAACGAAAAAAAGTTTAGTGACTAAATATGAACAAAATCGAAATTTCGTATCCCTCTAAAAAGTTTAATGACTAAATGTGAACAAACTTCCTCTTGTATTATATTTTAGCAAATTATTTATTTTTGTTATTGTAGCAACATTTATTGATGAAGAAATCTATGAAATTAAAAAAAAAAAAAAAAAAAAAAAAAAAAAAAAAAAAAAAAAAAAAAAACTTAAAATATATTTTAAAAAATAATAAAAAAAACCGAAACCGAAATAAAAAACCCAATGGTTTGACATTTTCCAAAATAAAAAATCAAAATTTCTAATCTGATTGTGGTTTTACAAAAAAATGAACCATTCTCACTAATGTGAATTATGACCATTGGTTTGGCATGCGGAATTTGTGACATCCCATGAATATGTAGTTACAACATCGTCTGAACTCGTAATTCATAGTAAGGGGTTAGAGTATCATCGTAGGAATACGTAGTTACAACATCGTCTGAACTCGTGATTTATCACCTACAGGTTATGGGCCTGGTGGTGTTTCCTCTGGGTCGTCTATAATAGTCTGTGGTCGCCATCTATACTCTAGTAGATGACTACATCGCCACATTGTCGGTTAAGGTTATGGTATCTCCTTTCATCCTACATCACCTATTCATAATCATCTATTTACCTAATTATCATCACCTTTCTATCATCACCTATCTCTCATCATTTTATTTCATCACACACCAACTATTTCATCTACCCATGTTTCATCCGCAACATATTTGTAGATATAAAATAAATATGTCGTTTAAATCTTTTAAAACATGTATAAAATCGTTCATCCAGCATAGACAACAAGTATTCAAATAATATGCACACATAGTACGTAATTTATATAAAATACTTCATATCTATGTGTAAGATGAAAGTAACTATATATACCATAAAAATCCCATAAATGCTTCCTAACTTCAAATCCCAATGTTTACTCTACTAAAGTTTCATATTCTCGGCTCTCTGGACCTAGAAAGGTCCAGATTCCTAACTTCAAACCCCAAGGCTTACTCTACTAAAGCTTCATATTCTCGGCTCTATGGACCTAGAAGGGTCCAGATCTATAACACAAACTTGCAAGAGGGGTTTGAGGCATTCAAAACCCCAAAGATGAAGTGATTCAAGCCCTAACCCCAAAATGGAATCTACACAATAGGGAAAGGAAAGGGGTTCATTTTTGTACCTTAGAATGAAGCTCCTTGCTTGAATAACTCAGAACAATAACCTTCCTTGGTCCCTCTTGCTGGAACTCTTCTCCTTTCTTGCAAAATCACACCAAAAAGCTCAAGATAGCTCTTCCTCTGACTCTACACACTCAAGCTCGCTAGGGTTCACACTTATGGGAAATGTAGTCGCAATTGAAGGCCATAAGTGCCTTTAAATATGGCTCGGGCCCAAAGATTTAGGGTTTCTACCAACAGCGCGGACTCGTCGAGTCGCCTCACCGACTCGTCGAGTCCATTCATTAATCTGAGTCATCAGTCGCGGTCTTACTCGACGAGTTGAGGCGTCAACTCGTCGAGTCTCTCTTCTTAACTCAAAAGAAAAATACTTAAATTATGATACCTAGAAATCCGGATGTTACATCTTGTATTTTTATTTCATAGATTTCTTCATCAACCAATGTTGCTACAATTAAACAAAAATAAATAATTTGCTAAAACATAATACAATAGGAAGTTTGTTCACATTTAGCCATTGAACTTTTTAGAGGAAAACGAACTTTCGATTTTGTTCACATTTAGTCACTAGACTTTTTTCGTTATCTATTTGCCACTAAACTATTGAAACTGTTCACATTTTACCTTTATGACCGGTAACAGCCGGTCATAAGGGTAAAATGTAAACAATTTCAATAGTTCAATGGCAAATAGATAACAAAAAAAAGTTTAGTGACTAAATGTGAACAAATTCGAAAGTTCGTTACCCTTTCAAGTCATTATCCCAAAAAAAAACTATAAATATCAGGTCTTTCTTGGCATAAACCCGGTTATGGTTCTTTTATTCGGACCTGATAAACCGATGCCAAAATAGTGATAAGGATATTATTAAAACCCAAAAACGAAAACCTGTTTAGCATAGTCCGTTCCGATTTTCGATTTTAAATCTCTTCCCTAATACATCCATCTTTCCGTTTGGCGGCAAAACATCACAATAACTAGGGTTCCTCAAATCGATGACTTACATCCATCAAAAATTCTTCTATTACTGAACTCTTTCGAGTTCGACTGTAGTCCGTGTAACATGATCGTTTGATTAGGGCATGGTCGGTTTAAGATGTGATTATCTACAATTGACCGTACAGTTGTTTCAATGGAAGGCGATGGAGCAGCTTCATCGGTCATGGCATCTCCATCGATTAAACCTATAAACAAGAGTGCCATCCACAAAATCTGCGCAGGCCAAGTGATTTTGGACCTCCCCTCCGCCGTTAAGGAATTGGTCGAGAACAGCTTGGACGCCGGCTCCACTAGCATTGAGATTGCCCTAAAGGAATACGGCGAAGAATCGTTTCAGGTCATTGATAATGGCTGTGGCATTTCGCCAGACAATTTCAAGGTACTTGTCTGATTAGCCTTATTGATTATTTCGAACGTGAAGTTTCTCGATGTGGTTTGAGCTTTTAATATTTGTGGTAGGTTCTAGCGCTTAAGCATCATACGTCGAAATTAGCGGATTTTTCTGATCTTCAATCGGTGACGACTTTCGGCTTTAGAGGGGAAGCTCTCAGTGCTCTGTGTTACTTGGGAGATTTAACAGTCGAAACAAGAACGAAAAGCGAGCAAGTTGCGACGCATTTGACATTTGGCCGTTCTGGTTTGCTTACCGATGAGAAAAAGACGGCACGCCAAGTTGGTACCACTGTTACTGTGAAAAAGCTGTTCTCCAACCTGCCAGTGCGAAGCAAAGAGTTTCACCGCAACATTCGGAAGGAGTATGGAAAGTTGATTTCACTATTGAATGTGAGCTATTCTTGTTAAATCCTTGTTTGCAGCTTTATTGATGTTATCTGTATTCTTATGAGTTTTATGTATATATGTATGTTTTGCTTTAAACACCATGTAGCTCCATTTGGAACATTTTTTTTAACTTGCTCATAGATTGTATGCATGTTACATTTCATAATAGTTGCTGTTATCAATCCAGGCATATGCTCTTACTGCAAAAGGTGTTCGGATGGTTTGTACAAATACAACTGGAGCAAACAAAACCTCTGTAGTACTTAAAACACAGGGAAGCGGTTCACTCAAAGATAACATCATTACAGTGTTTGGCATGAGCACTTTCAACTGCTTAGAACCTATGAGTCTAGTTATATCAGATTCCTGCAAGGTGGATGGGTTTCTTTCTAAGTCGGGCAATGGCAGTGGACGAAATATAGGTGACAGACAGTATTTTTTTATAAATGGTCGACCTGTTGACATGCCAAAAGTCACCAAGCTTCTGAACGAATTGTATAGATCTGCAAACTCAAAGCAATATCCAATCGCAATCATGAATTTTATTGTTCCAACCAAGGTGTACGATGTCAATGTGACCCCAGACAAAAGAAAAGTTTTTTTCTCTGATGAAGGCTCCCTTTTGAAGTCCTTAAAAGAAGCTTTGTTGGAGATCTATTCCCCACATCTTGCTAGCTTTTCGGTACAGGGACCTGAGGAGCTCACTCAGGGAGGAAACAACTCAAAGCTGTGTTCTCCTCATGATAAGTCTTTTTCACAGTTTTCATTAAAGCAAGCATCGCCTGATAGCAAACAAGAAGCATACAGTGAGAAGCAACATGTAGAAGTTGACACTGATATGGATGAAGGTAAAGAGACATTGAGATCCTCACCTGCTGTTAATCCGATAAATGTGGATGATTATAGTTTATCAAAGACAGACTTTACACTTAAATTTCATGGTATGAAGAAAGCTGACACCTTTTCTGGGAGCTATAGCTATAGTAGGAAGCATACAGCTATAAGTAACAACACTAGAAATAATTCGCAGGCAACATCATACAACTCAACAATGCAGATAGGAACAGATTCGCCTCGTTCTGCAGGTGCTGTTCAGTCCCTGCTTACAACATTTGTATCTGTAAACAAAAGGAAGCATGAAAGCATCAGCAGCAATAGTTTATCTGAGGTCCCTGTTCTTAGAAATGGGCCTAACCTTCATCAATCAGTCGATCAAAACCTTCATTTGTGTTCTACATTTACAAAGCCTTCTGATAATCATACTCTGATGATGGATGATCAGCATGATGAATTAGATGTCTCTCCTATTAAAGTCATGAAGAACTCTGGACAAGTTGAAGAGGTATTGTCAATTTCAAATTCCTATCTTTGTTATTTTGGGTTGACTTTTAATCTTATAATAATACTCTCTGTTTGTGTTGTACATTTGCAAAGCTTTCTGATAATCATACTCTGATGATGGATGAGCAGCATGATGAATTAGATGTCTCTCCTATCAAAGTCATGAAAAACTCGGGACAAGTTGAAGAGGTAGTGTCAATTTGAAATCTGTACGATTGAATTTTTCAACTTTGTTATTTATAAGTAAAGTTATAATAATATCTTGCTTCCTATCCACTATCCAGGTAGTAGATATTTCTAGTCCATTACGTTGTTCTCAGCCAGGTTCAGGTTCAGATGATGGACATGGACTGGAAGTAATAGATATTTGTTCAGATGAAGCAGTGGCTTCTTCTCCTTCAAAGAAGTGTTACACCATGCAGTTTAGTTTTGAGGAGTTAAAGAAGAGGAGGCATCAAAAGCTTTGGGCATTGCAGGCTAGCAAAAATACACCTGGAAAACGGAATAAGGCTAAAGGGTAAAAAATTAATTATTTTGCAGAGGCACAAAGTTGTAGTTTATGAGTCTCTGTTTGTTGTTGTAGATGCTATGCTGCTGCAACATTAAAGCTTTCTCAAGTGGTAAAAGAGGAGGCCAAGGCACAGGCTTTATCTGCAGCAACAAATGAGTTTGAAAAGCTGTTCAAAAAACAAGATTTTGGGCGCATGAAGGTTGCTCAAGTGCTATTTTTGATTGTGTTTATTGATTTGTATCCATGCATCATGGTATTTGTGTTTGTTTGTGTAGGTGATTGGGCAGTTCAATCTTGGATTTATCATTGGCAAGTTGGATGAAGAGCTGTTTATCGTGGATCAGGTGTTTACTACCTCATAATATAATAATAGCAAATCTTATACTAAAAATATTATGTTATGTGCTGTAGATGTGGATGTGATGGTGTTTTTGTTTGTTATGAATCACAGCATGCTGCAGATGAGAAATACAATTATGAGCGTTTGTCACGGTTCACCATCTTGAACCAACAACCGTTGCTGAGGTGAGGAGCTTATGTCTTTATGATTTGGTTTGTAGATATAAAATTGACATGACATATGTGTTTCTGGTTGGAACTGGATGATGTTAAAAGGCCGGTGGCAATGGAGTTGAGTCCTGAAGAAGAAGTGATCGTTTCAATGCACATGGATACCATCAGGTAAAGTCTTCTGGTGTCTAGACAGTTATCATGAGGAGGAATGTTTTGTTGGTTTGGCTGAGTTTGTGTTGTTGAATAATCAAATATGTATATAGGAAAAACGGGTTTTCGTTGGAGGAGGATTTGGATGCTCCTCCTGGGCAGCGTTATAAAATGAAAGCCGTCCCCTTCAGTAAGAACATAACTTTTGGTGTTGCAGGTTACTTTCTGATTCATCTCTTCTTCAACTAATCAATTATTCCCTTATATGATAATATGAATGATGATATTATTTTCCAGATGTTAAGGAACTGATATCTATCCTGGCGGATAGTCAAGGAGAATGCTCAATGATGGGTGCATATAAGATGGACACGTGTGACTCCGTTTGCCCCCCAAGAGTGCGTGCAATGCTAGCATCACGTGCCTGTAGATCTTCTGTTATGATTGGAGATCCACTTGGAAGAAACGAGATGAAAAAGGTACCGATACTTTCCTTTTTTTCTTTTTTGGCATTCGCTGCTTCTTTTTAAATCTCTAAATTTTGTTTCTACTGTGTATGTATGTTATGTAGATAGTTGAGCGTTTGATGGATCTAAAATCTCCATGGAATTGTCCACATGGTAGACCCACTATGCGTCACTTGCTAGACTTAACAACTCTGCGTAAATGCGATTCAGCCTTGTAACTCACTCTCCTTTTATAAACACTTAAATCAAATTTTCATTTGGATAGTTAAATTATAGTAATTGTTAGAGTGTGAGTGTTGGTATGTACTACTACTATGGACTATGGACTATGGAGTGTAAATAATAATACAAGGTTTTAAGTGCTAACACAATCAATCTCTTTGGCCCAAATTGGAATTGTTGGTGTACATCTCGTTTCTGCAATCCTCATTCTTTCTGCAGTCGTTCAATCACTTGATGCAGCACTTCAGTGGATGTGCAATATATATATATATATATATATATATATATATATATATATATATATATATATATATATATATATATATATATATATATATATATATATATATATATATTTTGGAGGAATATTAATTTTGTTGATATATCTTTATTGTTGGAATCATGTGTTCTAATGGTTTCTTTTCTTTAATCCACATGAAACTTGAATTAGGAAATCATCAAACCATAGTAGATAAATAATGTGTTGAAATCTTTTATTATTTATGAATTTATGTTGGCTGGTTTGTTTTATTTTTATGATTTGTCGTCCCATCTTGGGTTTACATAAAGAACCACTTCAATCATGTCATGTATTTGTTTTACTGTGTCACACTAATCTTTCAGGAGTTTGAAGGAATTAAATTTCATTAAAAAAAAAAAAAAAAAACAAAACAAATTTAGTCTTATTGAACCTCCCCTTGTAGCAGACTTTGATTGTATTTGGTTGCATCAAATCCTTCCCTAAAGGAACTTTTTGTGGGAGAGATGGCTTGAGGGCTCAACATTTACTAGACGCCCTTTGTGGAGAATGGTCTGCTATTTCCATAGATCTCATACATGCTATCACTTCAGTTGTTAATTTATGGTTAGCGGGAAGATGTCCAACCAGTTTAGCAGAGTTTGTTGTATCCGCTCCTCTCATGCCTCTACTTAAACCTGACAATGGGATCCATCCGATTGCAGTAGGCACTATATGGAGACGTCTGGTTTCCAAGGTTGCCATGAAAGGTGTGGGTAAAGAAATGACCAAGTACCTTAATGATTTTCAGTTCGGGGTTGGTGTATCTGGCGGTGTTGAGGTTGTGTTACACAGTGCCAATAGGATGTTGAGTGAACACCATGTCGATGGATCTCTTGTAATGCTGACTGTGGATTTTTCGAATGCCTTTAACCTGATGGATCGATCAGCATTGCTCCACAAGTTAAGAAGATGCGCCCTTCCATTTCTTTGTGGGTGAATTTCTTGTATGGGCAAGCAGCGAGACTTTATATCGGAGACCAACATATATGGTCTGCCACTGGGGTGCAGCAAGGTGACCCCTTGGGCCCTTTTCTTTTTGCCCTCGTTTTGCACCCGCTTGTGCACAAGATTAGAGACAATTGTAAGCTCCTTCTCCATGCTTGGCAGTGTTGTAAAACTCGCCCAGTTGGCTGATTACTCCTCCGAGTACTCGCTACTCCCCCCCCCCCCCCTCTGCCGAGACGAATTACATAATCCCGAGTTGTGACATCCCCAAAATCTCGGCCAGAAAAGACCGGTTTCATTTATGTTTTTTAAACATTTTCAGAGTAAATTTTTTTGATTTAAAAGAGTTGCGAAATTTGTTCCCAAAGACAAAACATGATAAAATAGATTTTTATCAAAACATTTCATAAAGAAATATAATTTCATTTCATAATCAAAAATCGGGAGGTCATGTTCCGATACAGACCATCAAGCATAAACGATAACATTACAAGTCATTCAACAAATATATACATATACAGACTTGTAAACAAAACAACTTGATGATTCATCCATCTTATGCCCTTGCGTCGCTTCCTGTAATACAAATAAACTGAGTGGGTCAGGCTTGGGAGCCTGGTGAGCATATAGGGTTTTCAACCCACAATAAATAATTATATTTATTTTTTTACCAACCAACAATAACCCGATTACCCATTCCCGTTATCCTCACTTTACGTCCCTAAAACAACATTTATCTCAAGGGACCTAATCTAGGATTTTCATCAGGACGGACATTACTATAGAGGGGCTTCCTTAACAATAAGTGTCCTAAAGGCAACCATGTGGGGGATAGAGTACACCGGTGAACACATCGTTCACAACACCTACAAGTTATGATCCTGCTAGCGTTCCACATGACTGTCTAGAAAGAGTCTGTAGTCGTTATCCATACTCTGCTGAATAACTAGATCAACAACAACAACATCGAGGCCTCTCATCTGTTTATCACACATCAACTATCTACCCATGTTCTACCCAACATATTAGTAGATAAAAATATATATTTTAATACATAGTTTAAAACCTGTATAGCATTCTCATTCAAAAAATATTCCAAACAACAGATGAGACAGATACACATAACACATATTTCATAGAGAATAAATCATATTTATGAGATAGAAGAAAGTGAATATATATTCACACATATAACAACAAAATATACACACAACACGTATTTCACATAAAATACTTCATAATTATGCGTTAGAAGAAAGTGACTACACACTCACTTGATCTGAAGATGATCGAACAACACTACGACTTGTAGAAGTAGTATTCTTCGGTAGATCTTTACAAAAACCGGGCTCCTCGCGGGCAGAGCTTCGGCTCGGAAATAATGCTTCTCGGGATCTTCGGGACTTCGGAACTTGCTTCGGGACTCGGGAATGATATAGGGCCTTCGGGATATAATTGGCACGTAAACCAAGGCAAAAACTAGAGAGAAAGAAAGAAAAATGGCAAGGAAAATGGCTGATCTCGGTTTCTATTTATAGGCTGTTGGGTCTGGGATTACGCTGGGCGTAACTCCAAGTACGCTGGGCGTACTTTGACGTCACTGCATGCGTCATTTGGTGGCACTCGAGTATTGGTCAGGCAACTTGCACTCATCCGAGTACGCAGGGCGTACTCAAATTACGCTCGGCGTAATTTGACTCGTCAAACTTCTAAATTGCGTAACTTTCGCATACGGGCTCCGTTTTTGACGTTCTTTATATCCACGCGTAGGTCAGACCATACTCTACAACTTTCATTTAGACTCCGTCAGTTAATTTTGACTTTATTTTTATTATTTATTTTTAGTAGGCCGGGTCAGAAAAACTTCGTTAGAAATTCATAACTTCTTCATCCGACGTCCGTTTTCATCTGTCTTTTCACCAATGCACTACTATCAATGAGATCTTCGATTCTCATTTAGATAGTTTCAGCTAAAACTCGCTCGATCTTAATTCGAACTTTTGGACTGTCTACTGCTAAGTTGAAACTTTGAAAAATCATAACTTCCTCATACGAAGTTAGATTAAGGCGTTCTTTTTATGCATGCTCTCGGTTCAACATTATCTACGTCTTTCGTGTTGATCACTAAGGCTAAATATCACTCCTTCATAAATTCACTATTTACGTCACGCTGTGTCACACCGGTTTTGTCGCGAAACTTCGACAGGTCATAACTCGGATTTCAGCATTCTTTATATTTTCGGAAACCTCGTCTCAACCACTACATCTTCGTGCATCGATATCGGGTTTATATAACATTTCATTTTTACGCTTATTTTATTTTTGATTAAATCAAATCGCATAATTAAGCAGATAAGTATAAAACACATAATTCGCAAACAATACATTGTTATTATTTCAAATGGGTTACAAAGGTTAACCTAGACTATTACATTGCTAAAAATGACAAGCCCAGAAACACAGACGTTACACGAGTACTCCCCGATCGTCCCCTTATGAATTGAGTAGTTTTGTGAAATTCGGTCAACTCGGTGATTAATATGTATAATATAATTAATGATTTATTATTTAACACACACACATGTGATTATTATATATCTTAAATTTTCAGTAATTATTCACGAAGTGAGACCATTATGTGTTTTTCATTTTTTGTGTATTCACATGTATCCAATTTTGTTATATATTTCAATCAACTTATGATTTTATCTTATGATTTTGACATATATAATTTCTGTAAAAAAATTTCTACTCAAATTTCCAAATCCGAGTACTCCCGATTACTCGCTACTCGGTAGTCGGCCGAACAGGTACCGAGTAACGAGTTCTACAACCTTGATGTTGTTGGAATAGTGTCTAAGGCTGCAACTATATTAGACAAATATTTGACCCGGTTGTGCATGGTCCTTTTGGGTTGCCTTCACCATAGCAACTTGATATGATGATTTATTAAGAGAGAGTAAATATTATTAGTATATTATGAGAATAATATAAAGAATAATATATTGTTATTTGATTAATATAAGTCATAGAATTAATTGGAATTAATTTGGTGACTTAAAGAGATTAATTAAATAAAGGGGTATAAACTGTCAATTGTTTGATAGTTAAGCTTTAGACTATAAATCCTTATAGATATATAGTGGACGGATTCTAGAAGCTAGGATAGCTCCAAAATCGTCCAATGACTTATCTATGGAAAGGATTTGGATAGCCTTAAGAAAAGATTATCCAATTAGGGTTTAGGTTGTAACCCTTAAGGAGTCTACAAGTATAAATAGACCCCATGGGCAAGGGAAATCGACACTTCATCTAAAGCATAGAAACCCTGGCCGATTTCCTCCCCTCTCCTCTCTCCTAAATCATCTTTATTGCTATTGGTGTTTGTAAGCCATTAGAGGAGTGACAATTGTGACTCTAGAAGCTCCAAGACAATAAGATCAACAAGGAATTCAAAGGTATGATTCTAGATCTGGTTTATCATTGTTCTTATTCTTAAATAGTCATTAGAAGTCTTGGATTCAAAGCATGTTTAATTAGAAAGCCTAGATCCAAGCATTAGGGTTTTGCATGCTCACATAGGAAAGTTCTTATGGCTAAAACCCATCAGATGCTTGGTATCTAGATGATGGGACTGTCATTGGGGATTCAGAGGAGGTGGTTAGAGTGTTGAACATAATTCGATTGCATGGTCCAGGTTTGGGTCTTGAGTTGAACATCAAGAAAACGAAGATTTTTTTGCCCTCGTGTGATGGTAGGAAGCTTCGTGATGATTTATTCCCAACGGATATAGGGAGACCTTCTTTGGGGGTGAAGCTCCTTGGGGGGGCTGTTAGCAGAGACGCGAGGTTTATTAGCGGGCTGGCAATGAAGAGAGCGGTCAATGTTGTTGATTTGATGGGCCTTCTCCCACAACTATGTGACCCGCAGAGTGAGCTCCTTTTGCTTTGATCATATATGGGCATTGCAAAACTTTTCTTTGGTTTAAGGACATGCTAACCGGTACACATAGAAGAGGCAACGTTATTCTTTGACAAAGGATTGCGCAGGTCTATCGAGGATATGATGGTATGTGGAGGCCCCTTCTTTGGAGACATTTAGTGGCCCTTGGCTTCCTTATTTATTCATTTTGGTGGTTTGGGTTTGTACTCGGCCTACGAGGTTTCCTCCTACGCATTTGTAGCCTCGAGGGCCCAATCTTGGGCATTACAAGACGACATCTTACGTGACAGTGACATATGTGGTATGGACTCGGATTACCTATGTGTTATGACTCGTCTTCACGATACGATTCTGGGATTTGATTGTAGCGGTTTCACTAATAAGGACACCACCCCCTAAATCCCAAAAAGCTTTGGCGTGTGCCCTTTTTTGCAAAATCGTCCAAGATATGGAAGTCGACTTCAACATGACTGTCAGACAGAAAGCAGTCTTTGACTGTCTACGGGCGCCTCATGCTCAGGATTTTCTGCTAACTATCCCTATTGATGGTCTTGGCCAACATATGTCTCCTGTGGAGTACCGAACTATCCTTCGTTACCGCCTCATGATTCCCATATTCCCAATTGACGAGATATGCCCAGTTTGTCGCAAGGCATGTTTGGATACCTTTGGGGAACACGCGGCTCATTGTAGAGAGCTCCCTGATTTCAAGTATAGACATGATGTGGTTCAGGATGTTCTCTTTGATGCTTGTCGGCGTGCTGGTATTTCTGTGAATAAAGAAGCGCCAATGAAGTTTTTGACGGACCCGCAGGATGGCAGGTCCACACTTAGATCGGCTGACATTTTGGTCTTTGGATGGATAGGAGGGAAGCATGCATGCGTGGATCTTACTGGGGTGTCTCCTCTCGTTGGTTTGGGGAGCGGGAGTTTCACAGTTGGGCATGCCGCTTTGAAAGCCGTTGCGTGCAAAGTGGTATAGCACGAAAATGCATGTAGAGAAAATCAACATGTGTTTGTTCCTTTTGCATTCAATACATTTGGTTTTCTCGCACCACAGGCGGTGAAGCTCCTTAATAGAGTCCAACGGGTCATGCATTCTAATGTCATATCTCCTAGAGCCACAAATGTTGTTTTCAAAAGAATTGGTTTTGCCATCCAGAAAGGGCTAGCGGCGCAACTTGTTGCCCGTTTGCCTTCAATCGATATGTATTGAACTATAATATATATATATATATATATATATATATATATATATATATATATATATATATATATATATATATATATATGGAAGAATTATATGGAAAATAAATATTAGGGTAAAACATCATTTTAGAGTAATTTAATGAAATCATCCTTGTCATTTGGGTAAAATTACACTTTCGGTCCCTACCTTCTTTCTTTATAATTTATATATTAATTAATAGTATTAACCGTTCCAAATTCCACAATTAATATGATTTCCAAATTCTAGATTTCATTAACTTCACGGTTACAGTCGGACGCCATAGCCGGAGACACCTGAAGCCGCCACGTCGGAACCACCAGAAGATGCAACCGCCGCCTTCGGAGACACCATCTGCTGCTACCAGAATCATTAGAACCATTAGACCACAATTATTACATTTTAATCATCCCTTTGTCTCTCGTCTCTATGCTTAACCTCACTCCGCCTCTCTCCCTTCCTGAAGACACCGCCCCGAACCACCCATTGAACCTCGTACCTCCATTGTAATCGCTCCCTCCTATGGCAAAGACAGTTGTCAAAAATTCGCATTTTAAGAAGTCTAGTTCCGGCCATATCGTTTCAGATCTGTCGTTTCGGCGTCGAACTCATAACCGATCTGTGATTATAGATCTAGAAAAAGAAAAACCGACGATGGTGGTCCGGTTGTTCCAGATTTCATTTCCGATCTTAGGGCTTTGAGAAAAACCCAACGATAAAGAAATGGGGCTTAGGGTGAATCATGAACGTGACAGTGGTTGGGGTCTGAGGCTTTGAACCGATTATCAGATTATAAAATATCATTCATTCGCATTTCCTGGTTTCCAAAAATCAGATAATCTTTCCTCTTCAGATTTTTGTTGGGGAATCATCAAATTCTGCACCACCAACATCATAAGAAAAGTCAAGCAAAATATCTTCTTCTGAAACTGAAATTGAAACTGCAGTTCCTGATGTTGCATCCATCACCGCATTCATGAAGCAAGTTGCAGGACTTGTTGAGTATGCTAATATCTTTTTTTCTTATACATATATTTTCTTAAATTAATTTGGGGTTTGGGGTAGTGGATGTAAATTGAAATTATTATCATTTTATGTTCAGGCTAGTGGATTCGAGAGATATAATGGAGTTGCAGCTATAAAAAAGAAGATCGTGAGGTGATTATAAGAAAAAACAGAAGCTTTAGCCCCTCCTCCTGCACCTCTTATGATGATGATGCAATCATCACAACCACCACAACCTATGTATTATTCACAACTACCACCACCACCACAGGCCGCCACTCCGACTCCTTTTGCATCACCGCCAGTATTACCTCCCCCTGCAAAGCCAAAATCCTCCCGTCCTCCATGGCTGGAACATTCTATCGCGCCCCTGCACCAGGAGCTCCCGCTTTTGTTAAGGTATTAACCTTTCCACCTGCATTCATATACCAACAAAAATACATCCACGTAAAACATCAACATTGTTAAAATTAAAAAATATATATATTTAGAAAAATTGAATGATGATAATAACATTGTTCCTTTTAGAACTTCTTGTTAAACTGAACAAGACATGACAGATGGCATTCATTTGAACTGATGTCAACTTTTTGTCGCATAAAAAAATGTGGGATAAAGACTTGGTTATTGGTATGTTATCTGTCGTATATTGAAAATAGTCTTATTGTTTCTTGATTTGGAAGTAGAATTGATGTGAAGATATTTGGTGTATTTTTATTACCAGGTGGGAGACAAGGTTCATAAAGGTCAAGTAATATGTATTATTGAAGCAATGAAGTTGATGAATGAGGTTGAGGTAATTCAGTCTCTTTGATAATTTGGATAATTTCTTACCACCCTAAATCTTAATTATGACCTGCCAAAGAGCTATTTAGTACAACAAGATAAAAATTGGCATAGATGAATGAATCTATCTTATTTTAACTAATTAGATAGCCAGCTAATTAAGGTTTTGTAAGAACGCTTTTCCCCTCATTGTCCAAGTGTTTTTGATGTGTGTGTGAATTATTATGTTATTCTGTTAGACTATCAATCAGGAGCAGTAGTTGATATTATTGTTGATGATGGGAAACCTGTTAGCCTGGATATGGTATCTCTCTCTCTCTCTCTCTCTCTCTCTCTCTCTCTCTCTCACACACACACACACACATACACACAACAATTTACATTTTAAATTGAACCAATTTACAGAAACACTGTTTCTTTGTTGTTTGCAGCCTTTACTTGTTATTGAACCATGAAGAGGAAGTGGAACATTATGAAGTTGAGAGATGAAAGTCATGTGTCAAGATGGAAGTTAGACTTTGTGTTTCTTTTTTTGAGGAAAGGGCATTGGTAATTGTTACACATTGGTTTTGTAATGTAAGCCTAAATTTTGAAATAATACATTACTTATAAGAAAAAGATTATTTTATTTTAAGTAATTGTGTTGTGTCTCTCACTTCTTCTACTTGGTTTATAAATGTCAGGCTTTTTTTTAATCTTTAGCATATTATGAACTAGTTTCAGTTTGTAATTTGGGAGAAATGCCATTGTTTTTTGTTTTTCTATCTGTTATGTTTATAAAGAAATCAAAAGAGACAGGATCAAAAATGGTAATTTTGGAATCCCTCCAAGTTGTTTTATATCGTTTTATTTTTCAAAAGTTTAGCTAATTAATTTATTAATGTGATGAAAGAAGCTATGCTTACCTGTTTCTATTTTAACTTTTAACTAACATTTTTAATTTGCATCTACTTGACCTTGCTTTTAGATACAACAAAAGGACATCAGACTATCTTAAGTACATAGTTTGAATCTGTTTTCAATGCTTTATGGGATTCATTGAACACCTATAATAACACCATTTATTCTAGACTAGTGTTTCTAAAAAAAAGAAAGAAAACATAACGAATTTCAGTTTTAATACAAACCAAAACATGGAATAATGTTTCACAACAGTGACTGTCTAAATACAGAAAAAAAAAAACATTCCAAGTAAAACCTTGAATCACTGGGTGGGGTGTAAAGTAGTCAAGACCTCAAGTCGTCTTCACTCCTGGTCAATCAAGGATTAAGTAATTTGCCACCATTCCCATAACATCAAACCTATTAAATAATCTCCATGTAAAAATAATTTATGGTATTGGTTATAAGTTGTTTGTTGAATGGAATGATTAGGTTGGATTTCGTTTGAGAGGGGATGCTCTTGGGTTGTTCAATGATGATGATGATGTCTCGAATGCCTT
Organism: Lactuca sativa; assembly: GCF_002870075.4. Taxonomy (NCBI): domain Eukaryota; kingdom Viridiplantae; phylum Streptophyta; class Magnoliopsida; order Asterales; family Asteraceae; genus Lactuca; species Lactuca sativa. The sequence goes on along the minus strand of NC_056627.2, from coordinate 370,033,097 downwards.
TGAACTCCTCTTAGGGTTGATGATGGATAAACACCAACAACCAACCCCACTCACCCATACCCTTTCGTTTTCCTCTACCTTCTCGTTAACCTCCAACATCATTAATCTCCTACTGTCCTACAACCATCACCAATAACCACCTGGACCAAAACAAAATCAAAACTAAAAAGTGAAACCTCTAGAAATCAAAATGTAACCAATGTCAATTCATATAATCATGAAATCAGAATCTTAAATGATATCAAAACTAATGTTTGGGAAGAATGAATGGTTTGGAGAAAAAGTCATAAATATGAAGATATATTTTGAAAACAAATGCAAATTATCTTTCAATCTATGGATTTGGGGTATCGACAATTTATGGAGAAATCAGTCCGTAAGTATCAGATCCCCAAAATGGTAAACTAAACAGATCATAACAATCCAAAAAAGAATCTTAAAATTGCAATTCATACGAAAAACTGTGATATGATAAAATCAACAGAAAACAGAAGAACTCACATCATGTTGTCTCTGAATGGCCCTTGGTCTATTTTGGCCTCCGAGAGGCTTTAATCCGGTCAACAAGAACACATCCTCTTTGATCTCACTAGGCAAAATGGAATCAAACACTTATGTTATTGTTGGTATGCACTTCTGATAATTGTTTGTTGATGTTAGTCTCGTAAGAAGTTTTAATCTCCTGCAATCGTGATGAGATCTTCGGCAGGCCCCTAAGTCAATAAACCATATGAATTGTTATAGATCTATTCCAACCATCTTCGGAGAGTGAGAAACAGAGGAAAAATGCAAATAACGATACCGCCTATCTCAAATGTGAATCTGAGAAAATAATGCATATCAGATTTTAAGTTCCCAATTTACTCCAGTTATACGATGTGAGAGAGAGAGCGAGAATGCAAACGAGGGTGGATCCGGGGTACGAGGGAGGAGGGAGAAGTGTGGATGGTGGTGGCTTCAGGCGGCATCGGTGGCTTCAGGCAACATTGTACGATTGTGTTGAACTGATGTAAAGAGGGAGATGCAGGTGGTTAATTTTGAAATTGAGAATAATCGAATGCAAATAATGGCTTGCACAACAAGCAGAATCTCTTCTTCCCCTCTAGTCTCAAACACCATCTCCAAACCTTCAACCAATTTGATCAATTTGTAAATCAAGAACAAACTGGAACTGATTTTGAAATTAACAGATGATTTACAGATGAAAGAAAAAAAATCGATTGATTAAGAAAACTAAATCGATGATAAAATTCGTTTTACATTTTCTGGAAATCGATGATCAGACGCAAAAAAACGAAGCCGGTGCGTTGTATCCGGAGAGGCTGAGATGTGTGTGTTGTAGTCGGAGGCGGAGAAGTCGGTGGAAACACTGTAGATGGTGTCAGGGTGCCGGTCGGAGATCGATGCTTCATCCATTCAGAGTTCACAAGAGCATGAGGGAGACGGTGGCTAGGGAAAAATCCATACACGAAAGAGATATGTGGGTTTCTTTTCGAGTTCAGGCGGTCACAGATGGGAAGGAGACTAATACTTGAACATGGAGGACGCCGACTGGTGGAGATGTAGGCTACCGATCAAGGGAGCTGTTTGTTGTTTTATGGGTTTAATTAAAAAAAATAAATATGAAATTTTAATAATTTGAATGGTTTGAATTTATAAGAAAAATAAGAAAAATTTTGAATTATTAAAATTAATGAGACTTTAATGTATTGAATACATTATATATATAAATCATTTCTAATAAATACTTTACATATATATTACCTTACATATTAAATGTTAAATTTTAATTTAATAAAATAAAAAATACAATAAAATGACAAGTGGAAAATAGAAAATTTAAAAATTCTAGAAAATGACATGTGTCCAAATGAATGAGAAGAGGACATATGGCAAAAAAAACTTTCATTTATTATAGTAGATAGTTCAAGAAATATTTTAATTAGTGTAATTTATAATTTGATTATATTTTTAATTGAATTATATTTGAATTGTATTCGATTGTTAGATTAAATGTGTAATTTTAATCAAATCATAAGGATGATTTTTGTAACTATAATATCTTACGTATCAATAAAGAAATGTGTAGGTGTCAATTTCTTATTGGCTTTTAATTGATGCCCTAAATATTTATTTTCATAGAACCTTCTTTTATATATATATATATATATATATATATATATATATATATATAGGTTCAGGTTCATTTGAAACTATTCTAATTTTGTAAGACCGTGAGACAAAATTTAAAAATAATTTTAAAATGCAAAATAAATGGAAAAATCCAAAAATTCTTTTCTTAAATATTATTTTCAAAACTTGAATTAACTAAAAAAAATTTAAAAAAAATTAAACAAAAATAAAATAAAAGATATCGTTTTTTGAAAAATACGTGAAATATTCTAATAGAATATATTACACTAATATATTTTAAAAATTAATTTTAAAATGCAAAATAAATGGAAAAATCTAAAAATTCTTTTTTTAAATATTATTTTCGGAACTTGAATTAACTAAAAAGAATAAAAAAAATAAATAAAAATCCATTTATTCTGAAAAATACGTGAAATATTCTAATAGAATATTACACTGTACATATTCTAAAAAATAATTTTAAAATGCAAAATAAATGGAAAAATTCAAAAATTCTTTTTCTAAATATTATTTTCGGAACTTGAATTAACTAAAAAAATAAAAATAAATAAAAAATACGTCTCACAGTCTCACAAAATTAGGCCGTCTCACATGAACCTAACCCTATATATATATATATATATATATATATATATATATATATATATATATATATATATTATATTTCACTTAAACATTTAATTAATGTTTAATTAATTCTAGAAGAGATAAAAAAAAGTTCCATAAAGAGGAGAAGTAATTCAATGGTAGTTTGTTAAATTTGGATATTCTTTTATATGACAATATAAAAACAATTGTGATTTTGTAAAACTTCAGATAATCTTGTATAGACAAGAAAATAACAACACAAAAATCAACGAAGGGTGACAACTTTATAAATCAAACAAAACAAAACACAACAAAAGGAATGGAATTGATTTCCATCCCATTTCATTGCAACCAAATATATATAAAAAAAATAGTTTCCTCAGATTTTAATTACTTTGAAATACTTTATTCATATTAAAATCATATCGCCCATGAAATGCCCCTGTCGTTTTGAGTTTGTGATGGGAATTGCTAGTTTTAAGCTTGTTTATGTACTTATTGTATAATTGTGATTTATAGGAGACTAATCATCATGTAAAGCACCATGTAATCCGCCTATCGGGGCGGCGAAGTTAATTGTTTTCAGCCGCCTTTCCCTCGAGAAAGTGGTTACAAAGATGCCCCCTTTTTAAAGGGATAAACATATCATCGATTACTTAGAAGGTGAAGTCCAAGTATAGTTATTGATCGAAGTCACGCCCAAATAGCAAGAAGTACGTAATTATATACACACACATTAACACATATATGATACCCAAAGCAGAAACTTTTATATATATACAAAAAAGTGAAAAACGTACACTTCCTCCCTTCATGGCTTGATCATGATCATGTGCATATATATATAATATATATGAATTAAACTACGAAATACAAGTTGACAAGTGTTAAAAACCCGGACCAGACCAAACAAAGCTTCACCAAGTCACCTGCCGTCTGGTTTATCCGGCCGAACATCCGAGAGCAAGACAAGAGAGTCGCCATTTGAGCCAAACACACTAATAAGCCGACCTTAGGGGCACCCATCCTGAAGAATATCGGGTCCCAAGCTAGGCTCAGGCCCAGCTGACCCAAGTAAAACCACATCGCTTTTGGCATTTTATGGAACCCGCCTTCTGCCCAAACCAACCAGCCGGATAAACCCATCACGAAAGCTGAAGACAGACATGTCAAATGCAGAGCCCACAACGGTGGGATCCAGAAGGCCTTCTGGGTAGTCCTGTAACTCCGATTCCAACCGAACAAGGAGATGTTGGCTAAGGTGAGAGCTAGAGGGACCGCGATACCTACAGCCAGTGATCGGATGCCACGTCTTGGCATCGTCGACGCCCGCTGCTTTTGAGTCTTCATGTTTGTGCCGGTGACGGCCTCTTGATGAGGTTGGTCTTTGGTTCTGTGTTTCAGTTCTTGGGTGGCACTGGAGTCCATGGTGTCAAGCCGGAGATTGGTAGAGAAAGAGAGAGAGAAAAGATGGAATGACGAATAGTATTTTCAGGGGAGGAGAGATTTTATAGAAGAGATTGGGAGTTTCCGCGGGAAGATGAGTATGGATAGGTGTGACACGTGGTGATAGAAGGTGATGAAGAGGGGAAATCTGACACGTTGATAGACAGCAGTGCCACCTATTACGTGTGCACGGCCTGATGGCCAAATTCTTTATCCACTCGCAGAAAGGGTTAAGTCAAGACCGAAGGTTTTTTATTTTTGGCTCGCGGTGATAATAATCCAACCAAATCTCTAAGAAAAGGTTTTTAGACTAAACATGTACGTACCAAATAATATATATTAGATTATAACCTGCATGTAGTAATTTAAAAATAATTTTAATTTAATTATTAAGAACCGATAATTAAACCTTTAATAAATAATAAATATATATGTTCTGTCGATAAATAATAATAACATAATTATTGGTTGAAATTTCGAAATGTTGCGATGTCGTTCCACAAACGTGATTTCGGCTTGCTAAGGTGTAACATCCCGAAATTAAAGGGTAAAAATTTTATTTTTTATTATAATCAAAACACTAATGTAACTTTTATCCAAACATTTAAAAGCATTTCAAAATAAAACATATTACGGAAAACACGGGTGTATGCGCTGCGATCAAACCGGACCCTTCCCTTTCGAACTGGAAGTACCTGAAACCATAAACCACAAACTGTAAGCACAAAACTTAGTGACTTCCCCACATACTACATATCATACATATCATACGAGGCATACATGTTATACATATCCAATCAATCAAAAAAGTGTTATGTGCCAACCATAGTCTTGCCATTATGCCACGAGCCGCCTCGTGGTCTTCCTTGCCAGACCGGGGGCCAAAACCCTGGGTCTTACAGATAAGTGCCAGGAGCCACCTCCTAGTCTTCCATGCAAGCATCACAAAGACAACTAGCATGCAATCTACAACTACTTAACTAAAATTTGTCAGAGTTCAGACTCTGGTCTTGCATATAGATTGCCAGGAGCTGCCTCCTGGTCTTTCATACAAAATGCCAAGGGTTATCTTCTGGTCTTCCTACTATACATAAACCAAATGGGTCGGCATTGGTGCTTTCGACCCATAGAACAGTGATGAGACTCACCTTGAATGCAGAAGCTCACTAAAAGAGATCCATAGTTGTTGCCCTGATGACTCCCCGAGCTATCAGTACAAAGTAACACCCAATTAGCAATTGGGTTCCATTCTAAGGCCTACAATCCATATTTGGGGTAAAATGATCATTTTACCCCTGACCCAACATGAACCAAAACTGAGGCCCAAACTCAAGACCAAAAAGGACCAAAACCAAAAGATCCATAAAGGCCCACTAATGGCCTAATTTTCCAAATTGGGCTCAACCCCCATATGGGCCTTATCCTAAAGCCCAATCATTTCCTTAGTGCCAAAAAGTTGATCTCATATGGCCCAAAAGGCCCAAAGCAACAAGGTGACCCAAAGATGCGAATCGCAAAACACAACAAGCCCAAGCCCAATTGAACGTCGTACACGGAGCGTACGTTTAGCTACGTTGTGCGTACTTGGTGAATCCAGATCGCGAGCAAACATGGTACGCTGCGCGTACCATCATTTACGCGGGGCGTAACCAGGACTTTTCTAAAACTCCAACTATGATTTAATCCTTTAAGTCCTTGCATCCAAACCTCAGAAAACCTTCAATATAAGCTCTTAATGCATAAAGTCGGCACCTTTATGCATTTGCATGACTCAATGGGACCCAACAACCATCTTAATCCATTAAGACCTATTCTAATCCAATTATAACATGCATGGAACATTCTTAAACATCAAGCAAGCATTTTTATGAACTAGAAACATCAGAAGAGATTAGATCTATCACTCCAAGCTCATGGAGTGGGTCATACTCACAAGGAGAACTTAATACACCATAAAAGCCCTTAATCTTGCGCTAATGTTAAACTAGCATTAGAAGAAGTCAAGATAAGAACTTTTTTACCTCCTGAAGCTTCCCAAGAATGTGAAGATTCTGGATCTATAACCTCAATGCTACACCAAGCTTGATCACCAAGATGAACTTCCTTGAAATGACACTAAGAATCCTTCAAAATCACCTCCACGCACAAGAATGCACCACCAAGGGGATTAGGGTTCTAAATGGGGCTCAAAGACAATGGAGGCTGAGAAATGAAAGAGTCTTGAGCTCATAAGGACGTTTAAATAGTGCCCAAACCATAAAAATCAGGGTTTGGCACTATGCTCATTATGTTGGGCGTACTCACCCATGCACGTGCCTTCCTTACCATGCACACATGGGACCATCTTGCCAACTTTTTCTAGCAAGGGCCATTTCTACCATTATTCCAAACCACTCTAACTTCCTTATCTTAGATTCGTTTCCAATGAGCCTTATATCTACTGAAAGATGGCGAGAAGCCCTACGCTTCTCACAACACACCATAGCCTTAAAACTTCCCGAACAAAACCTAAAATCTATAAAAGACCGAGTTATCAAATTACAATTATACCCTTGACCTTCAAAGGAACCATCGAGCACTTGGATCACTTAAACCATAACTCCCACATCCGAAAAGACCAAAACCTTTCTTCCCCAAGGCCCTAAGCCTCATGGCAACTAAATATTGGGCCGCAACCTTGAATAATGAAGCAAATCTGAAACCAAGTGTTATAACTCTCCCCCACTTAAATTAGATTTCGTCCTCGAAATCGTTCCTTACTAACACTCAGATCATCCCAAACAACCCGAGGAACGCAACCGAAAACTCTGAGCATAAAACGACCTTCCTAAGACCACCAAACCCAACCCAAACAGAAACTTCCAACCCGAAGAAGAACAAATCCTTAGCCCCTGAAGAAAACCACCTCTACCTTTCTGATACCTAAATCTACATTGGTCTGACTCCCCGATAGACCGTCCATGCTAAAGCATTACCAAACCAAGCTCTTATCGAACAATAGACTAAACAACACACTTCTAACCCTTTGATGCGACCAAAGGAAACAAAGTTTTTGACCATAAACAGCTGCAGAACACTTATGCTTGACAGGAGGCTCGTATAATCCTTCGAGTAAAAGATTCATCCCTGCAACGGTTAGCATCAAACGAGAGTTGCGGAACAAGGTTAAATCAATTACTCTGTGTGACATCCCCTAATTTCTCGGCCAGAAAAGACCGATTTAATTTATGCTTTTTATAATAAAATTAGAGAAATCTTTTTAAAAGATGTTGCGGAATTTGTTCCCAAAACAAAACATGATAAAAGTTTATCAAAACTTTCTTTAAGAAATGTATTTTTTCATTTCATATCAAAACCTCGGGATGTCATGTTCCGATACAGATCAAAAGCATAAACAAGACATTATAAGTCTTTCAACAGTTATTTACAACTACTGGCCTATAATCCAAAAATTCCTCATTGTCCTCCGACTATGCTCGGGGTCCACTACCTGTAACATAAAAAGCTGAGTGGGTCAGGCTTGGGAGCCTGGTGAGCATATAGGGTTTTCAACCCACAATAATAATAAACTTACTAAGTTCATCAATCAACAATAACCCTGATTACCCGTTCCCGTTATCCTTACTTTATGTCCCTAAACACTTATCACAAGGGACCTAGCCTAAAGAATATCATCGGGATGGACACTACTGCTAAGGGGTTTCCCCAGCCATACATGTCCTAAAGGCAACCATGAGGGGGATGGAGTACAGCGAATGAACACTCTCATTTCATTAACACCTACAGGTTGCGGACCTGCTAATGTTTCCCACTGGACTGTCTAGAAAGTCTGTGGTCATCATCCAAACTCCGCTAGATGACTGGATCTCAAAACTCATCGAGGCCTCTCCTCAATTTTATTTTATCACACATCACTATCTACCCATGTTCTACCCAACATATTTGTAGATAAAAATACTTATACAGTTTAAAACTTGTATAAAACGTTAACTCAACAGTCACCTCAAATAAACAATTAATATATCTACACATAGCACGTATGATAAGGTAATTACTTCATATCTATGTATAAAATGAAAGTGACTATACACTCACATGATTTGATGATAATCGGGCAGCAATTCGTTTCCTAAAATGATCGTTTCCTATAAAACCGAGAGTTTTATTGAGAAACCGGGCTCTGCAAAAGTCGGGCTTCGAAACCGAAAAGATAAATTTTCCGGGCTTCCCGGGCACTTCGTGGCGTATTCCGGGCTTTACAATCGATACCGGGGCTTTGGGGGATTCTAAGATGAAGAAAATATGAAGAGAGGGGCTAAATATGACAAAACTCCAAAAGTAACCGAGAGGCTTCGCAGGTACCCTTCTATTTACAGGGTCCGAAGTCCTGATCCAACGACTGAGAAGCTTCTGATCCGACGGCTGAGAGGCTTCGCGGGGGGTGGCTCGCACGAGGGTAGCATGTGCGAAGGGCTCGGTGGCAGCTTCTGATTGGACCGCGGTCTACTGGTGCACATGCGAGGTTCGGAGGCTAGGCGGTGCGAGGCCCGGTCCAGCTGCGAGCTTCAGATTGGGCCTCCCTTCGGTCGAATCAGAAGAGTACACGGGGCGACACGGGGCAGTCTCGCATGCGAGGGAAGGCAACACGTCTTTCCATGTGGCTTCGGTGACTTAACAGGTTCCGGATACGTGGCACATACGAAACGAGGACACGTGGCACTTCCAGGTGAAGCCCATCTATGCGAAATTTCTCGAATTTTGTGCCAAAATCTTCTAAAATTCATAACTTTCGCATACGAGCTCCGTTGTTGACGTTCTTTATATGCACGCATAGCTAAAATTACGCTCTACAACTTCCGTTTAGACTTTGTCGGCTAATTTTGACTTTAAACTTTATATTATTATTTTTAACAGACCGGGACAGGAAATCCGTTAAAAATTCATAACTTCTTCATCCGACGTCCGTTTTCGTCAGACTTTTTACCGTTGTGCTCCTAATGGCGAGACCTTCAATTCTCGTTTAGGTTGTGTCGGCTAAAAAATGCTCGATCTAAAATTCGAGTTTTTAGCTGTCTACTGCTAAGCTGAAACTTCGAAAAATCATAATTTCCTCATACGAAGTCACATTTGGGCGTTCTTTTTATCGAACTTCTCGGTTTAACGAATACTAGGACTTTCGTTTAGATCACTAAGGCTAAAAAGTAGTTTATCGAAAACTCACTTTTTACGACATTCAGCACCTTACCGGTTTTGTCGCGAAACTTCGACAAGTCATAACTTCTTCGTTATAACTCGGATTTTGGTATTATTTATATCCCTGAAATCCTTCTTTCGACCACTACAACTTTATGTAAAGATATCGGGCTTATCTCACACTTTAATTTTGACACTTATTTTTATTCTTATTTAATTAAACGCTAATAATTAGGCATAAAACACATAATTCACATAATATTCACATAATTCCTTTTCATTTCTTCAAAATGAGTTACAAAGGTTAACCTAGACCATTATGTCAATATTAATGACTAGCCTAGAAACACGGGCTTTACACTCTGAGATTATTTAATTCAAACTATAAATTACTTAACACTTCCGATCGACAAGCTACTCCACACACACGAATCCCAAATCACTACTACTGCCCAAAGCATCACACTGCCTCCTAGCTACTTTCCAAAAGCAGCCGAGACCTCCCTGGTCCCAAATTGTTTGCCAACTATCTGGAATACTGAATTCCTGTCCGGTTGTTGAGCCAAAAGACACTCACAAAGTCGCCCCATGCGACTTCTAGAAGAAAACCTCGACTGCAATAATTACTCGAACCATCTCGACACCAAACCCGGTTTTAAACTGAATGCTACATGACCAAGTGTAGTCTTACCATATATCTGGTCTCCCATGACCTACCATTTATTGATTCCAAACAAGATGTTCCCCAAACCTTACGCACAGGCCAACCCTGGCCTAAACCATTAGAAGAAACACGTGATCAAATCACAAATTTGCTACAATCTCACTACTATACAGGGACTGGTGAATGCTACGAGCCACCCTGCAGTCTTACAAAACTTCCACTTAGCCACAACCGCCACCCAATGCCTTACCGCTAAGCTAACAATCCGAACACATCCAGAGTTGAGCATGCACTCGACCAAACACCCAATCTGACTCGGGTCATGACTGGAACCCCAACCTGGGTCCACCACGGCCTGCTATCTGACACCAAGAGGTCGCAAACCAAATATAGGGAAGTTTCCCAAACTCCCAACCCACACAATCCTCAATCCAGACGGCCACTTAGGCCGCTTTCCTCCCCGAAGGGGATGCAAAACTCATCCTAGTTTCACACCTGCTTTTGTTCCTGAATACCTGATCAATTATCCCCCACTTTGATTCAACTAAGCTTTTATAACTCACGAGAATTGAAGGATTCCCAATCCTTCTTACCCTCCAATGATCGATCTGCTGACAACCTACGCTTACTAATGCTAGTAATCCATCACTAGCCAAACCTAAAAGAATGTTGATAAAAACCAAAAAGAAAGCAAAAGATACATACCCACAATGTCGTCTGCTGGAGTCCTGACCTCCCTTGTTTGACACTACAAAGCCTGACTCCTCTCTGCAGGGGCTCATGCCTTACCCTCTCGTCTATCGGTGATCCTCAAAGTAGTCAAAGCAGGTGCACTCACCGCTCCTCCCCTCAACATCGGGCGGCCGGCCTTCTTGTGTCCTACTTGATCGCAGTGAAAACATAACGAGCTTACTGTCACACCCCTAAACTAGAACGAAGGAAACGTTCGGGGGCGAATGACATCATGTTCTATATCATAGAAATTGAGTAATAGTAAAGAAAGCAACACACCCATCATAGATATAATTTAAAAGGTTACATTGTTTCATGATTTACATATTTCCAAATAAATTACAATATGATGACAAAATAAGTTTTTAACTGAAACCTTAGCGTCCCGTCCTCAAAAGCTGATGGTTACCTATTTTAGTGATTTCCTGAGAATACAAGTAGTTTTGAAAAAAAAGTGTCGACAACTAAGTTGGTGAGTTCATAAGAGTTTGTATGAATGTATGACTTTCCATGTAAAGTAATCATGTTTGTTTCCAAAAAATCCGATATTTTCCATAAAATGAGTTGTAAGCCGTTTGTTCGTAAAATGATAGTGTTTGTTCCATAAAATCCAATATTTTCTATAAAATGAATTGTAGTCTTAAATGTTCCAAGACCGAAATGTATAAGTTTTCTATACTTAAAGTTTGTAATATGTAGTTTTAATTTGCATAAAACCATTTAAATGTACGTTAGCCCCGTAAACCAAAATGTATTGCTAGTACCCCATGTGAGTTATTATAACCATGCTAGCGACTAGTTGGCCCGTGATGACGTTCTTCAGGCGTCAGAATGTTATGACATTTGTCACCCCAGACCTGTCGGCTTAACTGTAGCTAACAGTTTAGGTGCGAGATTGTTAGTCTCGTATAGATCTATACACAGGTATCACACTCTCCCTATACGAGATTCTGGTTTATAATACAGGACTTAAGTTATGTACTTAAAATTACCGTGAAGCCAAATGTCTCACAAAATTTGTATCAACAGGTTTACGTATGAAAAATCCCTTTTTCTTGTAAATATATGTATTACCCTTTCATAGTGTAAAAATAACATGAATATTCCACAAACTATACCTATTATAGTTTGTAAATGTAAGTTCCATCGAAATGAAAACCTTTGTGTATTAACGAATTTGCATGTAAAAGTTTTTAATTTTGGTAATAACGTTATTTTACGTATTTAACATTTTCACGTAAAATGTATGTATATAAAATGTAAGAAAAACATAAGTAACGGTTTGTATTTTAACACAAGTTTCCTTGTGTTTCACTTGTATCCCCCCCCCTAAAAAAATGTAGAAAAAGACGTGGAAAATGTAGGGGTATGAACTCAGCTCGACTGTGTTCTTGGCTAAATAACGAGGTAAAAATGATGATCTTCGAGTTAGAATACATGAAGGATGACGTAATCCTAATGGTTTTAAACACATAATAATGTGTGAATTAGATGAAACTAGAAGTTTAAGTGTTGCATAAACACTAGATTTATGAAGAAAACTTACCAAAATCCTAAGAATTTATCTTTGAAGTAGGCTTCCTGGATGTGTTTGAGTTTGTGTTTTGAGAGGAAAATGTGACTTGATCTTAGAGAGAATTTGTGGTGAAAGTTTGTTTAATTTGAGAAGTGTTGTGAAGAGTCGCAAATCGTGATTTATATAGGGAGGAAAGGATAGGGTGAATTGATGTTTACTTTGGTAAATGTAATTTATCGCCTTGGGAAGCTAAACTACCAATCAAGTGGCACCACTTGGCCACCTTTTGGGTGATTTCGGACTAAATAAGGGTGATTTCGGTCTAGCAGGACCGAAATCCCCTTGCACACTCAAAAATGATGTTGATTTCGTTCATGGCTTAATCCAAGAAAGGGATTTCGGCCTTGTGGAGGATCTTTGAGGGTGATTTCGGTTCTATATGGCCGAAAACCATTGGATCTGATTCCAAAAACTGAAATCCCCATTGTGGGGTATAATTCATGCTTTTTGATTTATTTCTTTGACTTGTGTTGACTTTGGGAGTTTATTACATCATGGTTTTAACATATATAAACATATTAGCTTATATAAATATCTCCTCTTGGTTTTCAAAGTTCTATTGCATCAAGTTACATTTGTGAATTCACTTGTACATGGTTAAAGTTTAGATCTTGTTTGTTCTAGAAATTTTCCAGTTGTCACACTTACCCCCTAAGGACAATCCCTGCTGATGTGACCAACCCTGCCACACTTGTAACAACCCATACCCCTGGAACGACAAACTCCATCGTGCTGTTTCCTACATTTTTTGCACTGACCCTGACACTGCTGGCGTATCAAACGCTGATCAGAATTCTTGGGTCTCTTCTCGGGACCCTCCACCATATGCACCTGATCTGACCCCCTCTTCCCAAGGTGCTCCAAATCGATCTCCTATGCTCGGGCTCTAGAAATCATATCATTCAGGGTCTTGCACCCTAAAATACTCACAAACTCCCTGATATCATCCCGAAACATATCATGATACCTCACCTTCTTCGTTTTCTCATCTGTTGCATATTGCGGTACCAATAAATCCATCTCCCGAAAATCGGCAGTGATCTGCCAAAGTCTTAGTAGTCTGGCAAGGCAGAGGCACCTGTGGTGAACAGCAGGGCATTTCCGCTGACCACCGATGAGGCCCGTGCAGCGCCGGATGTGGTTACTCATATGTGACTTATCTCTAGCTTTTATTAATTTCCTTATTTATGCTTGTAATTATTTTGATCTTGTATAAGGACCTTTTTGGTCAATGGTATGACTGCTCATGTTCTGTTTGATTCGGGTGCTACCCAATCCTTTGTATCTCTTGCACTTAGCAAGAAGTTTTGTGATGCTCCTGAGATTTTGGATTTACCATTGGAGGTTGAGATTGCGGATGACCCTACCGTGAGTGCCTCGAGGGTTCATCTTGGGTGTGTTCTTAATCTATGTAGCGAGAGATACTCTATCGATTTGGTGTTGATTCCCCTATGGGGATCGAAGGTTAATATCGGGATGGATTGGTAATGGGGCTATGATTGACAACGAGTGGCAGTTAGTGAGGATTTGTACCCTAAGTGGGGCAGAACTAGTTATTCTAGGCAAGGGAGCCTCACATGGACCGACTCTCTGTTCAGCTGCGAGGGCTAGAAGATATCTTCAGCAGGGTTGTTCTAGATTCCTAGCTTATTGTAACATCCCAAAATATTTCGACAAATTTTAATGTTTAAAACAACCCATTTACTAAAGAGGTAATTACAAAAACCATTATTTACAAAATATCATTTAAAATGGAATTGTTTACAATATAGTTTTCAAAACATTTTCATTATCAGAGTTTCCCAGAAATCATAAGTCCCCAAAACACGAGGATGTGTAGGGTCACGCCTTCACCTTGCCACGATCCACTAAAGCACCTGAAACCATAAACCAAAATTGTAAGCATGAAACTTAGTTAGTTCCCCCCCCAAGTACCCACATAAACAATTAACACATAAACAATAACAACATGAATTGGGTCCACAGCTAAAAGATTGGATTACCCTTAAGCCCACAATATGAGTTTGGCTTGCCTATCGGGCCCACAACTCATATCTGGCTTGCTCCTGAGCCCACAAAATAAGTCTGGCTTGCCCCCACGGCCCACAACTTATGTCTGACTTGCTCCCTAGCCTCATCATTCATTAGACTGGCACACAAATGATCAGCCCTCAGTACGAGTTTGGCATACCAACTGGCCCTCAGATCGTATCTGGAATGCAACTAAGTCCTTAGTATGAGTCTGGCATGCCCTAGCCGGCCCTCAAATCATATCTGGAATGCTAATGAGACCTTAGTATGAGTCTGACATGCTCTCCTCGGCCCTTAACTCATATCTATATTGCTCCAAGGTTTGTTGGCTACTGCCCAGAGCATTACAACCTCAACCTAACCCAATACGCCAACATATATAACAGATAATAACATATACTGATAACCATACAAACAATATCGCAGGCAGTCCTACAGATATACCAAACTAGCATATCAAACTACCATGCATATCTATTCCATACCCAACATATCAACGAATACTAGGTTATCAAATCAATGGGTCGGCCTTGGTGCCTTCGACCCGAAAGTATAGTGAGGAAGACTCACCTCACCATGTTGAATCTTGCGGAAATAATCACTCGCTGCTGGCTTGCAAGAATCCCCGTGCTATCAATCACAAGATAAACATCCATCAATAATTGGATCCGACTTACGCTAAATGTCCAAACTAGGGTAAAAGACCTTTTTACCCTCTTCATAACTTGGCCCCAAATCCAAGGCCCAAATCAACAATCCAAAAGGCCCGAACATGGCCCAAAACATCCCAAGGTCAACCCTGATCAAACTTATGGTCAAAGTCAAAGCCAACAACCCATTTCGACCAAATATGTCGTGTTGCCCCTTGGACACGCCGTGTTCTCTGATCATCCAGATAATCGGGAAAACCCCAGCCAACACGCCGTGTTTGCCCGCGTTTCTGCAACTTAATACATTCAACTGTTTTCTTCAATTCCAGGGACTCCAAGGCTCAAACCTATACCCAAATGGTATCAATAAGGATAAAGTTTCCAACTTTATCCTTTGGAACCACTCCAAGGGTCCAAAAACCCAACCACAAGGATTGAAGATTCAAAGGCTTAACCCAATAAGCACTAAATCCTTAAAGTTGATGCCCAACCCTTTCCAGAAGAGGTTCTAGCACTAAAACCATCCCAAAGGTCGGTGATTTATAGACATGCATGTCCAATGCATGTCTTGAACCCATATTAGGTTAACAATGAGGATTATGAACTAATCTTTATGCATGGCATCAAAACTCAACCATAAACCATATCCAACACTCTACAAGGTCACCTTGACCTGGAGATTCATAAAGTTGCAAACTTTATGAGATCTAACCATCGTAACATTCAAGAACAAGAAGCTATGGGGACAAAACTCAAGATCTAGCAATATGGAATGATAAAAATCAGATCTTGGACACTTACAAAGGTCCAGAAGGATGCCAAGCTGAAAGATGAGGGACTTGCTTGTTTGATCTTGCTTCCTTCTTCCAACTTCTTCCTTCTTTGGCTCCAAAACACCACACTAGCTCACAAATGAGAGAGAAAGATGATTAGGGTTTCTTTAAGGGCTTGAGGGCTGATGGGGGCTGAGGGTGAACAAACCCTAGCCTCCTTATTCCTTTAAATAAGGGAAAAACCCGGAAGATTAGGGTTTCATTTATAGCGAGCAACACGTTGTGTTCCAGGAGACAACACGCCGTGTTGCTCTTAATGAGACCCACATCTTTTATTATCTCGACACACCATGTTGGTGCCTCTAACACGCCGTTTCTAATCCCCAAAAAGGTAATTTATACTAAAGTTGCGCCTCAAATTTTGGGTGTTACACTTATATTGCATATACTCGACTTAAGGTCAAGACGTAGTTGAGTGGGGTGCCTATTTTCTGGGATTTTCCCGATGTATTTCTTGAGGATCTGCCAGGAGCGCCTCCTGATAGGCAGGTTGAGTTTCAACTTGATGTAGTTCTCAATGCGGCCCCGATAGCCAAGGCACTGTATCACTTGGCACCACCAGAGATGCATGAGTTGTCTACACAGCTTCAGGGGCTGCTAGACAAGGGTTTTATTCATCCGAGAAGTTCTCCGTGGGGAGAACTGATTCTATTTGCGAAGAAGAAGGACGGTTTACACATAATGTACATTGATTACCAGGAGTTGAATAAGCTAATGGTGAAGAACCGTTACCCACTCCAAGGATTGATGACTTGTTTGATCAGCTTCAGGGTGCATCTTGGTTTTCCAAGATTAATTTATAGTCGGGGTACCATTAGATGAGGTTCAAGGATGATGATGTGTAGAAAACAACCTTCAAGACTTGTTATGGTCATTACGAGTTCGTGGTGATGCCATTCGGGCTCACCAATGCACCAACAACGTTCATGGATCTCATGAACCGAGTTTGCAGGTCGATGCTGGATCGGTATGTGATATTATTCATTAATGATATCTATTCTACTCCAAGACCTATGAGAAACATGAGGAACATTTGTGAGATGTGTTGGAGACCATAAATCAGGGAGGGGCTATATACCAAATTCTCTAAATGTGAGTTTTGGTTGCGTGATGTGCAATTCCTTGGGCACATCGTCAATCTGAAGGGTATCTTGGCTGACCCTGCCAAGATTGAGGTCATGATGCAATGGGAGGTTCTGAGGATCCCATCTGAGATTCGGAGTTTCCTAAGTCTCGCAGGGTATTATCGGATATTTATTCAGTATTTCTCCAAGATTGCAATGACTTTGACCCGCTTGACAAAGAAGAATGTGATGTTTTGATGGGGCCCAATCAATAGTTGGCTTTTGAGACTCTGAGGCAAAGATTGAGTGAGGCCCCGATTCTTACGCTTCCTGAGCGTTTGGATAATTTTGTGGTTTATTGCGACGCTTCTATATCAGGTTTGGGAGTTGTTCTTATGCAGAGGGTTCATGTGATTGCTTACTCATTGAGGCAACTGAAGCCTCATGAGGAGAACTACCCTACGCATGATCTGGAGTTAGGGGTTGTGGTTTTTTCCCTCAAGATTTGGAGACATTATATGTATGGGGTTAGGTGTACTATCTACACTGACCATAAGAGTTTGAGGTATTTGGTGGATCAGCCGAATCTAAATATGCGGCATCGGAGATGGTTGGATGTGGTAAAGGACTATGATTGTAAGATACTGCACCACCTTTGGAAGACCAATGTGGTGACCGATGCCTTGAGCCGTAAGAAAATGAGCACACCTATCGGAGATATATACATGAGGATGGCTGTTATTTCTCCTTTGTTGGAATTAATCAAGAAGGCTCAGGTGGAGGGTTTGAAAAGGGAGAATTGGAAGGTGGAGTGAATCAGGGGTCAAATTCCTTTGTTTGTCAAAGACAGTCAAGGATTGTTGACTCAGTGCAATAGAGTTTGGGTACCGACTACTGGTGGGGTGAGACAGACCGTTCTGGAAGAGGCTCATAAGTTAAAGTTTTCCATTTATCCAGGGGCCACAAAGATGTATCGGGATCTGAAGTTAAGTTATTGGTATCTCTATACGAGGAGATAGCTAGCATGGTTTATTTAGCGGTGCCTGAATTTCAAGAAAGTCAAGGCTGAACATCAGAGACCCCACGGTAAGATGCAGACCTTATCCATTCCCATATGGAAGTGGGAAGAGATTACCATGGATATCATCACAAAGTTTCCAAGGAAGACACGGGGATTTGATTCTATATGGTTCATTGTTGATAGATTGACCAAGAGTGTGAATTTCATACTGATTGCTGAGAGCATATCTGCTAAGAAGTTAGCTAACATTTACATTTTGGAGGTGGTAGTTCGGCACAAGGTTCCGTTTTTGATGGTTTCGTACCGGGATGTTCGTTTCATCTCCAGGTTTTGGAGAAAATCTCATGAGGATTTGGGTACTCAATTGCATTTTAGTATAGAGTACCACCCCCAGACTGAAGGCCAAAGCGAGCGAACGTTTCGGACGCTCGAACATATGCTCCGGGCTTATGTACTAGATTCTGGAGGGAGTTGGGGTACTTACCTTCCACTAAACGAGTTCTCCTACAACAACAATTATCATGCCAATATTTACCAACCACCATTTGAGATGTTGTATGGGAGGAGGTGTAGGACCCCAATTTGTTGGGGGAAAGTCGAGAATCGGGTCATGAGGTACTGAGGTTGTGCTTAAGACCACTGATTTGATTCAAAAGGTGTGCGGCAGGTTACGAGTCGCACATATCTGATGGAAGAGATATGCAGATCGGTGACGTTCGAACCTCGAGTTTCAGGTAGGACATTTGGTGTTTCTGAAGGTGTCACCTTGGAAAGGTGTCATCCGATTTTGGAAGTGAATCAAGCTGAGACCCAGATTCATTGGTCCTTTCAAGATATCTACCCGGGTGGGAAAGGTTACATACCGGCTAGATTTTCCTGATGAGCTCAACCAGATCCACAATACCTTTCTTGTTTCTTAGCTTCAAAAGTATGTGGTTGATGACTCCGTGGTTGTCCCCTTGGATTATATTCAAGATGATGACAGACTGAATTATATTGAGAGACCGGTGACAATATTGGATAGGAAGCCGAAGGCTTTGCGCAATAAAGTGGTTTCTCTGGTCAAGGTCCAACAGAAGCATTGAAAGGGTTCCGAAAGGACCTGGGAGCTCGAGGTGGAGAAGCGTGAGCATTACTTTGATTTATTCACAACAACAGAATTCAACGACGAAGTCTAATTCAAGTGGGGGAGAGTCGTAACATCTTGTTCTTCCAGGTATTTCTCTTTTTCACCCTTAGTATATGATTGTTTGTAAAGTGGCCCTTTATGGCATTTTTGTATTTTTTTTTTTGGGTAGCATAGGTATGCTGGGCGTACCTAGTCTCGCGTGAGTACGTTGGGCATACAATGGTATGCAGAGCGTACGTGGCTTGGACCAAACCCAAATATTTAGGGCTTGTGGACTATTTAAACACCTTTATAGCCACAAAACCCTTCCTCTTTTCAGCATCCAACCCTCATATCGACCCCCTTGCAAACCCCAACCTATTTTGAGCCTTTTTGAGATTTTGAGTAATTTGTGGGCATTCTTGTTTGTGAAGGAAGATCATCAAAGAAGTGGTTTTTCTCTCAAGTCCTTGGATCCAACATTTTCTCTTCATAGTGCAGCTTTTGGAGGTATAAAGCTCCAACCTTGACGCATGTTTCTCTATATCTTGGGTAAGCTTAGAATTTTACCCCATTTGTCCCAAAACCTAGGTCTTTATGAGTATGAGGTACTCCAAAGCCTTTAAGCTGTCCTTTCAGACATATTAGGGTATTTTAAGTCATAAAAATGCAAGTTTGGATCTTGGTTAGTCCCCGTACAAGAGTTGTGGTGTGGCAAATGATTGAATAAGTTAGGTTTTTAGTGTTGGGCTCCTTGAAGTTTGCAACTTTATGGCCTTAGAGGTTTTAATTGTTGGATTAGATGTCTAAGCCCATAACTATTATTGGTATGTATTCGACCCAAGAGTAGCATGGTCCATTTGGGTTGCACTTCACCGGAACAATTTATATGGATAGTCTTTTGAGAATAGTATGTTTATGATTTATATTAATATATTATAAGTTCTAATATATTAATATGGAATCATATTATTTAATTAATATTGATCAAGAATTAATTTAGAATTAATTTAGTGATCAAAAGGAACTAATTAAATATAACCTCTTATATGTATAGCATGGGCCAAGTTCATTTAGGTTGGGCTAAGCTTTCATGGATAGTCTATGGAGTTTTTAACCCATTGATCCTATGGAAATGAAAGGTCATGGGTATTAGGGTTTACATGGATGAAACCCTAATCCTCCATACTATATGAAGAGGTCTTTAGCACATGAAATGGCACTAATGTGTGAGGATACAAGGGTGGGCCGATTTCTAGTGTGCTTACTATTCTCTCAAGATTTCCAAGGTTTTTTTGGTGATTTGTGATTCCACTTGAGGCTTCCACACTATTAGGGCTAAGCTCTTAAAGTTTAAGACTTCAAGCCACATCAAAAGGTATGTTATCTAACTAGGCTTTTGTAGTATAGTAGCTTCATATTATGCTAGTTAGGATGAAACCTTGGAATATTGAATATTTGCATGTATAATAGAGAAAACATAGATCCAAGGTTTATAGGGTTGCATGTACACCATAGGAGTGTTAGAATGCTCAAAACCCATCATTAATAAGCCCAGATCTTAAGTTTGTACGTAAGGTCTTAAGCCATTAAGACCATAATGAGAATTTTGATCCAGGGTGCGTACGTCGGGCATAAAGTTATGTACGTTGCGCGTATTGGACCTCGACCCCGATATCCCTCTTACATCAGTCCTTTGTACGTGGGGCGTACATCTCACTTCCAACTTTTGGGCCATTCTTTTGGGCCTTGGACCATTAGGTGTTTGGCTTTTTAGGTTGGGATGGGAAGGGCGAAATGACCTTTTTGCCCCTAATTATGGTAATGGAATTATTGTACCATTTATTATGGGTTAAAGCCCGAATTATTGATTAGGGTTATTTTTGGGATATAATTAGTGTGAGGAGGCGTGTTAGCAGTAACTCGAGTGTGTGGCTCAGTTATCTTCTTTTGGAGGTGAGTTTTCTCAATATGTCCATGGGTCGAAGGCACCAATGCCGACCTATTTCCGTGTTATGTAGAGTGCTAGTTGTCTTTGTGTTACTTGCATGAAAGACCAGGATCTGGCCCCTGACAATTGTATGAAAAACAAGGATCTCTCCCCTTGACACCTGTATGTAAGACCGGGATTTGGTCATTGGCATTGCAAGAAAAGACTATGATTTTGCCCATGGAAGAAAGTGACTGTAAGACTATGATTGGGTCCATGACACTTATTATCTTGTGTATGGTATGTGATACTTTGGGGAACTCATTAAGCTTTGTGTTTACCGTTTTTGTTTATGGTTTAAGGTACTTCTGGTTCTAAAAGGAAAGACCCGATGTGATAGCACACCATCTTCCTCTCATGATTCCGCATTCTGATTAATTGTACTTTGATGTTTTGAATATTATAATTGGGTTTTTGATTTTGAACAATTTATGAATGAATTGATAAACTTCCAAATGAAAAAAATATATATATATCACTATTTTTAGGACGTTACATGTAACCTATGTTGGATATGAATTATGACATCCGTAGTGTTTTTAATATTTTGAAACAATAATGTTATCGCATAAGATTGTTTTATTTAACTGAGACTTTCTGCAACAAAGACAAATGATATTTTAAAGTGTAAAGATTTTTTTCGTTCTGATAAATTAGGGATGTCACATTTTTTCTATAATATTTTAAGTTCTACAAAATTCAATATAACATATTAAAAAGAAATCATTTAATTTTTAATCATTTTTTTAAAACTTTTATTTTTTCCATTGAACTACGTCATTATACTTATATCATTTAACGTCAACATGACATTCACTATCATTGTGTTTAACCCATTAAATGATAACTATATATCCTCGTGCATTCAAACGTCCGTATGAACTTCCTTGAATCTCAGTCATATACCATGTTTTTTATTATTTCTAAAACTTTAAATATTCCAGACACATATTTATTACTTTTTTTAACACTTTATATATTAAAAAGTTTATGAAATGCTAAGAAAACATTACAAAATAATAATAATAATAATAATAATAATAATAATAATAATAATAATACAAGTTTTGGGTTTTTTTAGCCCCGCACCTCAATTTTTCCTCGATTTTTTTCCTGGAATTTAATTATCATCCAACCTATCTTGTCCTTTTATTTGTTAGGAAAATCTCAGATAAAGTCTTAGTATTTTGAATCAGTTTACGATTTAATCCCGACTTTTATTTTTTGAATAGAAAAGTCCCGATTATTTTATATTTTCCTAAAATTAACGAAACAAATCTTATTTTTTTTAACGGAAAATAACAAATTATCCTATATATTAGTTAATTGTGACTTTTCTGTTTAAAAAATAAATATGAAGATTAAACCATAAACTGACCTAAAATATTTAAATTTTATAGTAGATTTCCCATTTTTCTAACATACTTGATGTACTTCTAAGATACCTTTGAGTTTTGATACTAGGTTTGTTTGTGTATATGAGTATATCCCCACAGGGATATGAGTGCAAAACATTTTGTTAGGTAACAAAAACAAAAGTTGACTGTTAGTTAAGGGACCACTTTTGCAACGTTTTCTTTTTTACTTTCACAGGAATTTTGATCAGCGCAACCTTCCGCCTTCCGCCTGCCACCGATCTTCTCTTCCGCCAATCTATGGCGATCCCCGCCGTACCCAAACGTAAATCCCCAAAGAGAAGATCAGAGACTTTTATCCATAAGTTTTACAAGAATCCCAAAATCCCCTTCGCTTTTGCTTTGCTTCTCGCCGATGCCGTCCTTACCGCCCTCATCATTGCCTATGTTCCTTGTAAGTACTTTATCACAAACTTGTTCGATTTTGCCAATTAAATATGAATCTGTATCCGTAACACTTCGATTGCAATCAATTTTAGATACAAAGATTGATTGGGATGCTTACATGTCGCAGGTTAGACTCAATTTAGCGTTTCTTGTCTTTTTGGGGTTTTAGTACCCCCATTGTGTTAAAACTTAAAAGTAGAGCTGCATTTTGATTTAGATAACATTCTTACTTCAAATTCATATATATTTGTTCTACTAGAAAAAAACTAACTGCATTTACACTTTGGGGTTTGGATATGCCTTTTGAAAATGATACTAGGATTAGAGTGGTACAAAAAGATTTCAATTATCTATATTCGGTTTTGACGCACATCCAAACACCCCCTTTATGCCAAGTGGTACAAAAAGATTAATGTTGGTGCGAAAATGGAACAAAGTCCATATATATATATATAAATTTTGCATTTTGGAATTAACTAGTTTGACATGAAAATTCAAGCTGCAAACTTTGTTTAATGGTGAATGGAGGGAGTATAAGTATGTGATTTCAGTTTTACTCAGAAATTGCATACAGGTTGATGGATTTATTGAAGGAGAGAGAGATTACAGCAATCTGAAAGGGGACACAGGACCTTTGGTTTATCCTGCTGGCTTTCTTTATGTTTACTCTGGCATACAATATGTTACAGGAGGCCAGGTGTATCCTGCCCAGGTGAATTTTTACTTGCTTTTGACAATTACAGAAATTGGTTGCTGGCTGATAATCGTTCTTGTTATTTCAGATCCTGTTTGGCTTTCTCTACATTGTGAATCTTGGAATAATGTTATTCATTTATGTGAAGACTGATGTGGTATGAACAATTTTTGAATGTTCTTGATTCTTTACTCTTGTTTAAATGATTTTATCTTCTTGATAGGTACCTTGGTGGGCTCTCACTTTGCTTTCTTTATCCAAAAGATTGCATTCAATCTTCGTGCTTCGTCTCTTCAACGACTGTTTTGCAATGACTCTTCTCCATCTTTCCTTGGTTCCACTCCTTTATCAGAAATGGCATCTGGGTTTGATCATTTTCAGGTTTTTTTTTTTAGTCATTCGGAAAGTAAATAATCTTGTTTTTAGAGAATTAACAGAGGCATTGATTTTGATTATGCAGTGCAGCTGTTTCAGTGAAGATGAATGTGCTTCTTTTTGCTCCATCATTGTTCCTTCTCATGCTCAAGGTACACTAAGCAACTCAAGTTTGTTTCTGGATCTTGCATGCATTTACTCAAGCAGGCTTCTGTGTGTCAACTTTAATACAGGGCATGGGGATTATAGGGGTGATATCGGCTTTAACAGGTGCAGCATTAGTGCAGGTGCTTGCTTATTCTTTCCTAAACTGTATTGTATTAATAATAAAGTCTGTTTGAAATTATAACTTACCAACACCCATCTGTGTTTTTGTATTGGCAGATTCTATTGGGGCTACCATTTCTGTGGTCTTATCCAATTGCATATCTATCAAACGCCTTCAATCTTGGACGCGTATTCATCCACTTCTGGTAACCTTCTAAGCCCATCTTCTTCTTTACTTTATGATACTCATTTATATAAAAATGACAAAATTTGGTAGTTGATATGTTTTATAATATAATATATGATCAGGTCTGTTAACTTCAAATTTGTCCCAGAACCAGTATTTGTGTCGAAGAAGTTTGCTCTCATCTTACTATTTGCTCATCTCGGTCTTCTTA
Source organism: Lactuca sativa (assembly GCF_002870075.4). NCBI lineage: Eukaryota > Viridiplantae > Streptophyta > Magnoliopsida > Asterales > Asteraceae > Lactuca > Lactuca sativa. Next base: position 370,008,511 of record NC_056627.2, on the reverse strand, counting down.
CCCTTTTTGCACATTATAGGTGGTGCAAGTAAGTATGCAAATTCAATGCAATCTTATTCCAATTTCTTTCACTTTTTAACTTTTTTGGTGTGTTGACTTACTTTTACAGGCATGAAGGAGGATTAGTCTCTTTCTTGCGTTCTAGATTCCTTCAAAACCAGCTCAAAACCTTTCCTCCTAATAAAACTCACAATTCTATCTCTGGATTACAGCTTCTTAAAAGAGAGCGTAAGTGCACTTTCTTTCAACATAATTTGTATGTGAAGGTTGACTAACGATTGACTAATATTGTTACACAGATATTGTTACAACCTTGTTTACTGGCAATTTTATTGGCATCGTTTGTGCTCGGTCTTTGCATTATCAGTTCTACTCCTGGTAAGTAGTATTTCATTCCATCTACAGCATGCAAAACTAATAGCATACTAGTACATTTATTTATTTATTTATTTAAAATTCCATAGCAACAACATCGATATGATTGATATGAATTCTCTTATCATCTTTGCAATGCAGGTATGTCTGTAGCTTACCGTATCTTTTGTGGAGAACATCCTTTCCAAATATAGTGCGGTAAGTCAGCCAATCAAAAGTCGCCAGCTGTATGTATTCAATATTCATTCATTTGGAGTTGCTGGTTTTTTTTTTTTTTTTCTTTTTTTTTTATAATGTTGTGGGTGGTGGTTTTGCATGCAGGGTGCTGTTGTTTGCAGGGGTGGAGGTGTGCTGGAATGTTTTCCCCTCCAATGTCTACTCCTCCATGGCGCTTCTTTGTTTACATGTACTAATCTTGTGGGGTCTATGGAGGGCTCCATCTGAGTATCCATATCAAAATAACAGATTGCAGAAGATCAAGTGAAACTTGTTTTCATTTTTTTTTAGGTTTCAAAATGTTTTTCTTTTGTTTGTTTCTATTATCATCCACAATCTCATCGTTCCTTAGAATGACACCAACAAACTTATGCATTTTCTGTTTGGCTTCTTCCTATTAATAGAGTTTTTTTTATAAGACAAATGGTCCACTGCAATCATTAATTCATTATCATGTGTATGGTTGTTGATTTTTGATAATTTATTCACTTGTCTATAAATGGAGATTTTTGTTTTCGTACCTGTAACTTCATAATGGTTTGATTTTGTATGCGTTCTTATTTGTTCACGATTTAGTTTAGTTGGGAATTTGAATTAATTCATTCATTCTTGATTGTGGTTGGAGAAGAGATATGATGAAAATTACTTTGATTTATGAGTACATTTGTATGACAATTGAAATTATTTGTTTTATAAAAGAAATGTTAAAATTATATATACTATTAATTGTTAAAAACTTGGTGAACAGGAACCTTTGACAATTTGCATTTATGTCACACTTTTTTCCTTCATTTACTACTTTTGCCACACCGGTTGCTATTTAAGAATTTGGTCAACCAACTCCTTGCTTCTTTTCAATTCGTTGCTACTTTTATTTTTAATATTTCTTTTTGATAGACCGCCTTAAAAATTTTGTGATTGTTATCTTCTGTTTTCCACTTGCGATTGCCGCCTTCAGTGTCATTTAGTGTCATCGTTCTCTAAATTTGTTGATCTCTTTGTTGCGATTATTTGTTCTTCTGTTCTCACGCTTCTGTTTTTCTTCTTTAGGTATGTATGATTCCTCTTATACAGTTATTTGATGTCGGGAATTTTGTCTTACAAGCGTTCATTCTCTAGGCGTTTAGCTGCGATAATTCCTCCTGAGATGCCATGTTCGCCTGTTTCTAATAATTGTTTGATTTTGCCTGCTTATGATGATGTTGATGATTGTATTTTTATTTGTAAGTCATGTTCGGCTCTTTTCTGGTTTGATGAAAGGGTTCAATATTTATCACCTCCAGATTCTCCTGCTTATACATGTTGTTGTAGGTTTGGGTCTGTTGTCCTGCCGTATCTGCCTGTACTTCCTCAATTGTTATTGGCTTTGTATGATTTCCCCCCTTTTATAAAAAGTATAAGGGGTTATAATAACATATTCAGTATGACATCTTTCGGAGGTAAGGTCGATGAAGATATTAATAGGGCGACTAACATCCCTACGTGAAATATGCTTGTTTGTTTTATAATCTTTTGATATGTTGTTGCGTTCAACTACTTCCTTTCCTAAATTTCTATATAAGACCTATCAAAAAAATCTCTTGTATCTTAAATATATCTTTATCAATATAATGGTATGTTGCAGTACGTATACAACCTGAAAGAACAAAAAAAATGACTTAGAGCCAACGGGCACACATGATTCCCATCTAGTTGAAATCAGTTCTTAAACTACTACATAAGTGTTTATTTTGTCACTGGAATCTTTTTCCCTCAATCTCTAATGTTTCTTAACTTGTTTAATTTGTCTACTTTGTGTCTTTATGACCGGTGAAACACGCAGACGTAAATATATCTTTGTCTATAGACATAAGTGCTCAAGATGAGTTTTTCCAAAAAAAAAAAAAAAAAAAAAAAGTCGTAACCACCTTAGTGTAAGGTTACGGGTGTTGTTGGCAAAACTAGACAGGAGTTAGAAGTTGTAACTTTTATTTGTGTATAAGTGTTCTGTCAAAGAAGTTGTAAGCTTTTGAAAGATAGAAAATAACATATAACACACAAGTTAAAAACTAAAAGCTACTTGAATAAGTTTTTGAATTAAGATATTTTTTTGAATAATAACTTTAAGCTTGTTCTCCCAAACGAAGTTTTTTCTTTAGTTCGAGTTTTCCTTAAAAGTTAAAGAGAAATCTCCTGGAAACTTTGATCTTTATATTAAAAAATTATTGCTTTATTTTATTTTATTCTAAACAAAAAAATAATAATAACTATTATACAAAAGGACAAAAAACCAACGATCATTTACACACATTTAGGATAATAATAAATAAAATTACAATAAGATAATATCATCTGTCAGACAAAGAGAATATAATAATATTGTTTTTAGAAGGCTAACTTATGCACTCGTTATTGTATTCCTAAATTTGTACATATTTGTCTTAAGGGGGATTAGAACCCTTAATGTTTTGTTGAGGGCATGTTTTCGTCAACTCCTAACGTCATTATGTTAGAGGTCTTTTAGTTATAACATTAAAATAAGATAATACCCTATGTCAGATAAAAAGAATATAGTAAGAAAATATCATTTATCCACTAGAGACAATAAGACTACACTTTGGTAAATACCATATGCCATACCCACTTATCAAAGTTAAACTTTGTTGGGAATTTGTTTGACTTGATCCTCCTAGCCAAAATGTTAAGCTCAATTTGAACTAAGTTGCTTGGTAGGTGGTTGGCTCAGTTGGATAAAATCCATCTTGACAAGTATTGCTATGTATTTTATGAACATTTTTTGTGCACCCAAAAAAACCATCGATTATCTTGAAGTCTTAACTCTTAAGAAGAAATAGTTTCTTTGCCAGAAGAAAGAAAACTTATGTAGTTGGATAAAATGGAAAAAGGTTATGGCTAGCAAAAATGATGGTTGTTTAGAAATGAAAAATCTGCGTTTAATAGAACAGTTACCAAAAATCTTTTTGGTGAGGATGATAATCGGCATACAAACATTCCCAAAGAGCACACACGTGGGCTATGGGTGGATATCTTGCGATCAACCAAAGGATTAAATAACAACGGTATTAACTTTGATTTTTTTTATTTGAAAAATGACGAAAAAATGTGGTTTTGGGGGAGAGATTCCTTTCAAAACTCATTTTCATATAGTTAGAACAATGGACCGATTTGCGTGATTTATTGCAATGTGTGGTTTTAAGTAATTAAAGTGATAAATAGAGATAAGATTTAGAAGCAAACATAAAATACATGGTCTCTTCGGCGAAACAACTTATAGACCTACCAAGAGAAACTTTACTTTCCAACTGGAAAATCTATCCGTGAATTTATCGGCCATTTCTTTCCAACTATCTTAGGTATGTGGATGGCAACCGTAAGAAAAATAATACCTCCTAAATGTTCCACTTCGTTAAAATTCACACTAACACCTATCAACTTGGTTTTGTGTAAGAAAATTTTTAAGCCGGGGAAAAGAAAATTAAACAACGAAGAATCTGCACAAAGAAGAAAGGGAAATATATATATATATATATATATATATATATATATATATATATATATATATATATATATATATATATATATATATATATATATATATATATATATATATATATATATATATAAACAACGAAGAATCTGCACAAAGAAGAAAGGGAAATATATATATATATATATATATATATATATATATATATATATATATATATATATATATATATATATATATATATATATATATATATATATATATATATAAGCCCTATAGTATTGGGGAATTTCGAAAATTTGGGTTATAGGAAATCTAGATCACAAACAGGAATCGTGTTATACACTTTTTTTGTTTGATATTTCGACCCTAATTGCCTTGGGTATCACGAAATCCAAACTAGGATAATTCCTGAAGAACGATTCTGATTTTAGGCACAAAACACAGAATCAATTTTGAGAGAGAATGAAGAAGAAATCAATTTCCGTATTCTTTGTTTCAACGAAGTCGTTGTGTTTCCCGGACTTATCCATACAACGGATAAAAACGAGAACAGTTTTCAACTTTCAGAAAATACAAATTATACCTTGTATTTGCATCTTTAAAGAATAACAAATTAGTCGTCGTACTGTTCTAAAAAAGTATTTAGTAAATACAAGTAGATGAGGGTTCGGTACTAACAATATTTAGTAAATACAAGTGTGCACTATCACACCTCCTAACTTGTATTATAACTAAACACTATTCTTGAAACACTTGTTAAATCCATTACACTAAAATATATTAATATATTTGGTGATTAAATCACCACAATGACCAAAAAGCAAACCCCATGATAAAGCTCATACTCATGTGTCTCTTTAATCATAAAGCATCCTTGGATCCAATACACTCATTTTCTTCAAATATGTTTGAATCATAAGTAAGTTGAAATCGTTTCTTGTTAAGCTACATCCAATGAAATAATTTGTTAAAAAATCTATATTTAAAAAGTACATCTTTTTTTTATTAAGAAACAATTTTCCTAGGGTGCTCGTAAAAAAAACAAACAAATCTGAGGTTTAAATCAATTGATGTTTCATATCATAAAATCAATTTTAACAAAACAATCCATATTGTCTGATGCCATCCATTCTCGACTTAATTTGGAGAACAAATCCTAAGTCGCTCCTGATAGATAGAATCTCGTTAAGTAGCTGCAGCAAGGCATACTTTTGCATTGTAATTTTAGAGCAAATTAAATATTCCCATGAGAGATGGGTTTAAGGTACCAGTAAACTGATAGAACTTGCTTGGTATGAAGCAATCAAACAACAAAAAGGTTTTTAATAGATTGAAACGAAAAGTGAAGTTGTAGACTTCATATTAGTTGACAACCTAACCACCAATGCTCGTCACTAATTCACTATCATACAGCTAGCTTTCTTGAAAGTGAATGAAGCATATAATATTATATTCGGGTTATAGAAGACACGACACAGGCTATGTTAATACAGATGTTTCAAAAACGACGAACTGATACAACTTGGTATGAAGCAATCGAACAACAAATCATGCATTCAAAAAAGATAAGAGTCGAATCCAAAATCCAATAGCTAAATATGTTGTAAAGATAGATTCAAATGAACTTGGTGTGGGAAGCAAAATCAAACAACAAATCATGTATTCAGAAAAGATAGAGTAGCATCCAAAAATCCAAAATTCAAAACCATTACGATACAACTCATCTTATAACCTTGTAAGCAGAGCAATAGCACCGAAGCAGCTTCTGATTATCATAAAAGCAAGCAAAATGATGAGTCAGTCTCCCTTTCTTCTAAAAGAGCATCCTTCAGTGAGTCTTGCACGACCACCGGTCGGCTGGCATAACACCGTCTGACAGTTGCCACATACCACCACCGTTTGAGAATGGCTAAATACAGTTGTTCTGTTTGTTTAAACACACAGACATCATCATCATCATCATCATTTTATATCAAAACGTCACGACATCATAAACTAAAACTTAATAAATTCACATCAAAACTCACATGTTGAAACAACCCTGGCACTTGACATCCTGCAAAAGCCCATTAATTAAACCAGATTATACCAAACTTCCATAAGATTTAGGGTATAGGAAAAACCAAAACAATAAAAAATATTGAAGCTAAACTAAGTATACCATGAAGAAAGAGTTTGGCGATTGAACAAGTCGTTTCAGCTTATGCTTCCTCTTCTCCAACTCTGCTGGGGGGTTAAGCAGATCAACATCGTTTGGCAAAACCTGTAAATTTTCAATACAATACAATCCAATCTATCATATCATTCCACTAACACTAACACGTGAATACAAATAACCGACTATACATTTTGCATCCAGCTACCAAATAAAATGATTTAAGCATCAAACAAAGATCGTACCATCTTGTTTCGAGATTTATATATCGATCAAGACGTTTTGGCTATCGAAGAAATGAGCTGCGCACCAAAAACCTAAACGATTGCGTCGAAGAGGCGCAGTATGAATGTATAATATATACCAGTTTGATTTCACCTCTTAGGGCAATTTCCCAATCATGGACTGGACTGAGATTTGGGAGCCTAAAGCATTCAAACCCAAACCGGCCCACTAATAGCTTTTAAATATCTATGATCTAAATTTCAAATTCTATTCTATGAAACTTGGTTTTTAATACCTTAACACAACGAAGGTTAGTTAATTTAAATATTTAGCCGTTCAAGTTTTTTTTGTACGTTCTTAATACCGGAAGAACCGATAAATTTATCGATGTGGCATTTTAATTTAAAACACATTAAAAATTATGAAGGTCACATATACTTTCATCTCCCTCCGGTGACAATTGTCAAATGTTAGTTTATTGTTTATAAGTTCAATTCATAAGAAGCCTTATATTGTGGGATTAAACATAGATTACCATGGACGCCCATTTCCTTTGAGATTCAAAAGACACCCATATCACCTTCAACAACTTATGCTCTCTCTCTCTCTCTCTCTCTCTCTCTCTCTCTCTCTCTCTCTCTCTCTCTCTCTCTCTCTCTCTCTCTCTCTCTCTCTCTCTCTCTCTCTCTCTCTCTCTTTTAATTTCTATCGACTTACAGCCCACATTTTAGGGTTTTGTGTTAGATATGTCATTGCTCGATCTATGAAGCAATACGAACACCATCAACTCGAACACCTCCACCACCTCAACTTGTTGATTTCACCGCCACCGTCTCTCTCTCTCTCTATCTATCTATCTCTCTCTCTCTCTCAGACCTTTTATGTATATATCTCTTTATCTATTGCATAAGAGGAATGCCTACATAATCATAGTTACAAAGAGAGGTTCATGAATGTCCGCCACCAGCTTTCTGTCTGCCCTCCGTGTGTATTAGATTCTCTCTCCTATCATATTTTTTGTGAGAGACTCATTGTCGTACACACATCATCAAGAATCCAACCATGAACATCTTTAGACACACACACACACACAATTCTAGCACTACCAACAAAAACCAAAGAGCGGGTGATGTTTAATGGCGAGAAACAATTAGATAAAAGTTATCTTTATGATACTGATCTACTTGGAGGGGACTTGGGATGGGCCTTTTATTTATTTACTAGTTTATAACCCGTGAGAATCACGGTTATAAAATTAATTAAACGTGTATATTGAAAAATCAAAATTATTAATCAATAATTTAAATAACTATTACTTAAGGGGTATTTTTTTAGTTATATAAAATTTTAATCGTTGATTTAAATAAATACGTAAAGTTATATTACCTTATAATTTGTATTAATTTTATTTTTTAATTTAAGGTTATTAATTTAATATAATTAGAGTGAAAAAATTTGAAATTTGAAATTTGAAATTTAAAATAGAGAATCAATTATTAATTTAATTTAATTAGAGTGAGAGATTTTAAATTTGAAATTTGAAATAGATAATTAATATGTTGACAAGTGGCATGATAGTTGTCAATTAATATTAATGAGGAGTTATAATACTATGACACTTGTCAATAGGAGAATAAAATTATTCTTTTATTAGAATAGGGATTATAGAGGGTGAAATAATTTGTCACGTAGGGTGCTATTAACCTGGAAACTTGTTAATTTGGGGCAATGTTTTAAAAACCGATTTTTTAGTTGGACCGGTATGATGACCGGTTCCCGGTTCAACCGGTTCGACCGTCGGGTGAACCGGTTTCTATATTTTTCATTTTTTTCTATTTTCCTACACATGCATACATATAAAAATTATGAATTTGATGTTTACAAGATCAAACATTAAAAATACACATAAAAATAAGCTATAGATGAATCCAAATACATTAAAATAACACATAATCATAAGTTTTAGTGTTTTACATCAATCCATATACGTCAAAAAGAAAATAAAGTATAATACCGAAACAAAATATAGTTTTTGATGAATACAAACACATCAAAAAAATATATAACATTTACCATATGTTTTTATTTAGAGAAAACTAAATACATTTGAAAAAAATCACAAAAGTTTATTATGTAAATGGTTTTTTTCATATGTTTTTATTCGGTTTAACCGGTTTATTTTGACCAGTTCAACCGGTTTTTTCTAAAAACCAGTCGGTTCAATCAGGTTCGGAAACCAATGTAAAACCGATGATAGCTGAACCGCTTCCTCTCCCGGTTCCCGATCTAACCAGTTCGACCGGCCGGTTTATACCGATTTTTAAAACATTGGTTTGGGGGTCAAACCCCTATTTAACAGGTAAAATTCAACTTTAAGGATCTATTATGCGCACAAACAAAAAAAAAACCCTCTAGTGACTAAATGTGTAAATTGGTCAAACTTCGTTGTTATACAGTGTCAAAACCCCTTATATAAAAGTCAATATCTATTTTTTTGGTAAACTTTTATAAAATAGTCTTTCTCCCCGGTCAACCAGTTATAGTGTTTTTTTTCAAACAAAAGACAACGGCTTGTTTCGATCAAAATCAAAAGTTTTTCTAAAATTAATTATCTTTATGTTTTTATTATATTCAATTTTATTATTTTAAGGTAATCTTAGTGTAATTATTTTATTTTGTTTAATCTTATTATATTATCATATTGTAATTTTATTTGATTTTCTCTGTCTAAGAAAAAAATTATATTATTATAATCGTTTTTCGTTTATCATTACATGCGGTCGAGGCATCGACCTGCCTAGAGTCTAGAGGTCAACGCCTTGACCTTTATTTGTCGAAACGAAAAACAGTTCCAAAGTCCCTGACTTTAACCTGCCTAAAGTCTAGAGGCCAATGCTTTTACCTTTACTTTTTGAAATGGCAAACGATTCCAAAGCCCATGGCTTTGACCTGCCTAGAGTCTATAAGCCAATGCCTCGGCCTTTACTTTTTGAAACGGCAAACGTTTCCAAAGCCCCTGGCTTTGACCAGCCTATAGTTTAGAGGCCAATACATCGACCTTTACTTTTCGAAACGACAAACGGTTTCAAAGTCCCTGAATTTGACCTGCCTGGAGTCTAGAGGCCAATGCCTCGACCTTTACTTTTTTGAAACGGAAAACGGTTCCAAAACCCCTAACTTTGACCAGTCTAGAGGCCAATGTCTTGACCTTTACTTTGCGAAGCAACAAATGACCCAAAAACCCCTGACTTTGACACAATACAAGACCTAACAACAAAGGACTTGACCATGCCAGAACATTTAGACCACAAGGCTTGTATCTCGACCCATTCAGAGTCGAATAGCAACAACTTGACCCATTCACCAATTATAAGCGACATTAGAAACATAGTCAAGGTTAAGAAGAGATCAATCATAAAAATGGCAACCTAAAATCATATAGCAAAGACCACAAGAAATGCAAGCATAAAAAATATGAAGCATGTCCAAATGGCTAAACCAGCCTACAAACACAAAAAAATTACATTCAAAAGCCAAAATAACCTAACAAACCCATGCCCTTAAGAAGGTCCAACACCACTAAGCACATGCACCATCCGTTTTAACCCTTCCACATTTAATTTTTCCAACCCAAAAACAAAAAAGCAATCCAATGAAGCAAAAGCATCTAAAGATTCATCAGCTGCCACCTCATGGTCCATATCATCCTCTAATACATCTTTTAGTCTACCATCATCACTAACAAGTTCCTTCGTTCCATGTATTCCCAACACTTTCCCAGCAGTCAAAAAAGCATCACAAAATTTATTAACATCATAACCAAACTTAGGACTTTCCAAAACTCAGTCAATTACCCTGAATAGACCCTCTCTCATTACCCATTCAATATCACGCTTCACCCCCCCCCCCAAGCCATAAATTTCTCCACTACAACCCATTCCTTATCAACCAAATCCCTTTCAAGACTTTATAGTTGGATGGTTAACCCTTTATTCTCATGCTTCAATTGACTCACTGTAGTTGCCAAAGCAAGCTTGTCGCATTCAAGACTCACAAATTTCCCCTCCAACTCCTTCTTCTTTGCAGTAACACCACTTAACTACATCACATTACCCTCAGCCCTGGAAACTTTACCTTGTAATATAGCATTTTCGGAACGAAGATCATTATTTTCCTTTATCAAACGGACAAGATCCTCATCAACAACAAGAAACCGATCAAAACGGTTTGCAACCTCAGCAAAGAAACAAGCACTCTAAGTTGAAGCAAAACAAAAAGATCCAGCAAGGTCAGACAAAGAATAATTTCCCATCTCAGATTGCCATTTGCATACCAGGAGGAAAAGCATTTCGAGAAAAGTCAACAACAATCTCAAACACATACAAATGAGACTCATCCTTCAAAGACCAATGTGGACAAAATCCCACACCACTTGAACCCTGTAAAACACCATCACCAACAGCAGGAGACTCCACATGTGTAAGTCCCTAATTTGCCCGTGTATCAATCATATCTGTTTGATGGTGCGGAATGTCAATCAAACGGATGATGTCAAATCAAATAGAAGAGAAGGAGAAGAAGAACATTAAGAATCTTGATTGTATTGATGATTTGAATGAAATTCCTTACACTAGATTCTCTCACACAATATGCTCTCTCTTCCTCTCTCTCTGGGTCGTACAATCTATAGGGTTCATCAATATGTTCCTCACACCCTAACACCTATATTTATACTTGGGAGTATGGGCTAACTGAACTTGGGCCGTAAATGGGTTTACAGCCGTAAACCTGTTTACGGCCGTAAACACCACCTGACCGTAAACTAGACTGTAAGCTCATCAAATATTACACAAAAATATAATTGCCCAGAAAAGCAAAGTATAAACCATATTTTGACCCAACAATCTCCCCCTTGGTTTATAGCTTTCTTTTCTTAATTGACCCAACAAGCTCCCCCTAAAAAGTAGTTGTCTCTTCTTTTTAATCTTCATTGGGAGATTGGCTTCAACATTTATCTTCAAATTCTTCACAACTTCAAGATGAACTTGATGAATCTTCAATGAATGACTTCATCTTGAGCACTTGAACTTTTCTTCAAGATTTGACTCTTAACGCACATTGGGTGAGGAGGCTTGACGTACTGATTCTTGAAAGATAGCGCTTTCAGCTTGAGAATCTTCGGAGAGAACATCAGAGAGAACAAATCTTCTGGATCACTTCAGCAGGTTTAAGATAGCAGCAGACTGATTGAGGAGGCTTCAACGCAATCCGTCACATAATCTTCAATTTCAGCTTCACCTTGCTTATGGGGTTGAAATATTGAATTTGAAAGAATAATATTCATTTCTTGCTCCTTCGAATGAGAAATCTTCGATGCTCACGGACGAAGCTTTTGGCTCAGAAATCTTCGACACAAACTCCAAGAATTTCATCTTCACCTGAAATCACTTTTCAAGACAAAACTAAACTAAACGAAAATTTAGAACAAATTAAAACACAAACAAAAATATTTTTGGATTTTTTTTTATTTTTCTGAACAAGAAATAAAACCTTCTTTTTAATTTTCTGAATTTTTGTTTGGTTTTTAAAATTTTTAATTCTCCCCTAATATTTAAATTAGAAGAACACTATGAACAAACTTAACAAAAATAAAATGATATCTAACTTTAAGAGTGATTTGGGATCAAAGTTGTTGGACAACCTTATTCCACTTGTCGGTACCCTTATCTTCACATCTTCGTCTGATCGATCGCCAGTATTGTGGTCCACTTAAACACGAATTTTTTTTGACAATTTTGGACAATTTACCAATGACATGATACATGCATATATCTAATTGTAACTTTATTATCATGATTGACCCTAATTATTAAATAAGTTTTTCTTATGACCATTTAACTGACTACAATCAGGGATATTTTTGTCCACCTAAATCGAGCAGTGAGATCTACAGACAATATGTATATGTTCAATTTAAAGTGTCCTAGAACGTGTTTCCCACTTTCTGACATGCCCCAACCATCAAGAACTTCCAGAGTACTCCTTACATCGGGTGAGCAGACAACCATTCAGAGAGAGGATAGATTCAGAATTCTATTACTTATTGTTTTAGAGGGGTTGAGAAGTAAAAGGTTGCATATGTTGTGTACCAGGTCAGATTGGAAGTCACGCAAAGGAGACAACATATGACTAACATACAGAAAGAAAGAAAACGATTTTCTACAGACCAAATTCATCGGAATTTACCAGTCGCCCCATCCAACCGGAATTAAGGACAGAATTCGCACATCGAGGAAAAGTGAATCCACAGTTCTAGATACGGGTTATTTAATGTGACCGATAGATTCCCATGTATATCTCCCTGCTCAACATATCCGAGCGTTGTGAAGTCAGGTTAAACGAATCTAACTAGGTCAAAGTTTGTCAAGTCCTTAAATTCGTTAGGTTCAACTTTCCCTAGTTAAGTCCATTTAAAATCTTTCGTGCCTACCAGCGCATCGAACACATAACGTAGACGATTCAACTTAGGTACGTTACGCCGATTCAAATTGCCCGTTATCACTTGGTAATTTCATTTCCCAAAACATCTCCCTCAAGCACATTCCATTTACACCATATTTTTGATTTTCTGATTTTCTAATGTTTTTGGATTTTTTTTAAATTAAAATTTTATAATTTTTGTTTTGTGCATAGGAGAGAAACGAAAGTAAGTGCGCAAATTTAAACTATCCTAAAACAAAAATTAGTCTTTAAAGTGAATCAGCTTAAGAAAATCTCAGGAGTATAGAGAAGAAAACTCAAACTGTAAGTCACCAATTGAATTTGCATCCAGAAGGTCTGAGAACAGCATGCGTAATCTCAGAACAGATCCGAAAATTCTTTATGTCATTAAGCACTAACCCCATGAGTGATCTCTTCTTTTCTTCCTTTCCCGCAAAAGGACACATACTTGATGGGTTTTAGGCATAAGAACTTTCCTATGTGCGCATGCAAAACCCTAATGCTTGGTCTAGGCTTTCTAATTAAACATGCTTTGAATCCAAGAATTCTAATGACTATTTAGGAATAAGAACATTGTTAAAACATATCTAGAATCATACCTTTGAATCCCTTGTTTGATCTTGTTGTCTTGGAGCTTCTAGAGTCACAATTGTCACTCCTCTAATGGCTTACAAACATCAAATAGCAAGGAGGATGATTTGGGAGAGAGGAGAGGGGAGGAAATCGGCCAGGGTTTCTATACTTTAGATGAAGTGTCGATTTCCTTATGCCATAGGGTCTATTTATACTTGTATACTCCTTAAGGGTTACAACCTAAACCCTAATTGGATAATCTTCTCTTAAAGCTATCCAAATCCATTCCTTAGATAACCATTTGGACGATTTGAAGCTATCCCTAGCTTCTAGAATCTGTCCAATCCCTATCTATATGGATTTACAGTCTAAAGTTTAACTATCAAACAATTGACAGTTTATACCCTCTAATTTAATTAATCTCTTTAAGTCACCAAATTAATTCCAATTAATTCTATGACTTATATTAATCAAATAACAATATTATTATTCTTTATATTATTCTCATAATATATTAATAATATTTATTCTCTCTTAATAAATCATCCTATCAAGTTGCTATGGTGAAGGCAACCCAAAAGGACCATGCACAACCGGGTCAAATACTTGCCTAATATAGTTGCAGCCTTAGACACTATTCCAATAATACTCTCAAGCAATGTTCTGAGTGTTGTATAGTTGAGAGATGTCCCCAATCATATGCCAGGAGCAGCCACCACCAACAAACCGAAGTCTGATGATATGCCTCCATAGCTGCTCCGACACAGAGCGGAATCAGTTGGTCTTTGGAACCCAGTCCATTTTGAAACTGGGTCGACCTTTGTTATCAACACACGATACTCTCTCCCATGACATATCCTGCTTATCACAAACAAAAGATGTAGAAACGTTAGATGCATTAGGAGATTTGGGAGAGTGAACCTTTAGAACCCATCTGTAGTCGGGTTTAACCCATTTCCTTTTTGATCGGATGGGTGGCTTAGTACTTGATTTGGAACATGAAGTCGGCTGCCGAGATGACTTTGACCTAACTGGTCTTGGCTTTACAGGAGCATCTCGTGGACTAGACTTCTGGGAGCATTCCCTTCTTGTTCCTGGGAGTTGGATGCTTGGCCTTGGGAGTTAAATTCTTGGCCTTCATGGCATTCCAGTCGGCATAGTCTGAACGTAACCTTGATGGGTTTCTTTTGAAAAATCTCCGTCTTGGTGCGTTCTGCCAACCTTGTGCATAGTAGGGAACGTATGCGCGATTAGGAGAATTTATGGCAATGTGTCCAGGTGTTCCACAGTGAAAACAAGTCTTTTTCTTTACTTTGAAGTTATTTCTTCCTGCCCCTGGTGGCGTATCCTTACCTTGACTCTTATTGTTCCCACATGCACACTTGCAACAAGCACTCTGTTGTGCTGGAATTGGAGGCCTGTATTTCTCAACAGCAGATTGATTAGAAGCAGCTGAGTTCGAAGCAACAGATTCAGAGCTCAAGGAGATGTTGGTTTGTTCATTGGCTTTCTCCTTGTTCTCATCTTCTGCTACTTTACCTGCACATAAAGTAGAAGCATTAGAATTTTCAACATTAATAATGTGACATCCCCAATTTTACGGCCAGAAAAGACCGACTTTGTTTATGCTTAATAAAAATCAGAGTACTTCTTTAATAAAAGTGTTGCGGAATTTGTCCCCAGAAAAACATGATAAATACGTTATTAAAACATTTTCGAAGAAACGTATTTTATTCATTTTAAAACGTTTGGGATGTCATCGTCAATACAGGAACATAAGCATAAACAGAACTTACATTTATTTACACTAATAATTTACATCTCCTTTATTCTCTCAGTGAATTATGTCTTCGTATTGATACCTGTGATACAAAGAAAACTGAGTGGGTCAGGCTTGGGAGCCTGGTGAGCATATAGGGTTTTCAACCCACAATAATACATTTATTATATTCAATTATCAACAATCAACCCAAATACCCATCCCCGTTATCTTCTTTAAGGTTTTACCCTAAGAATCGATTATACTTTCTTCATTCATTCCTAAGGGTTTACCTAAGGAACTGACATACAGTCCATTTGCTACCACGGTTTATACAATAGGCACTACGTCGCATAGTCACCAGGGTTCATACAATTGGTACTACGTCTCATAGTCACCAGGTCTTACACAATAGGCACTACGTCTCATAGTCACCTGGGTTCATACAATTGGCACTACGTCTCATAGTCACCAGGGCTTACACAATAGGCACTACGTCTCATAGTCACCTGGGTTCATACAATTGGCACTACGTCTCATAGTCACCAGGGCTTACACAATAGGCACGAAGTCGCATCGTCACCAACTATTCCATCTACCCATGTTCTACCCAACATTTTCGTAGATATAAATACGAACACAATTTAAATCATTTAACACCCGTACAAAAACATCAATTCCAATCCACCTCAAATAGATAATTAATATCTAACACATATCACGTATTTCATAGCTAATACTTTATATTTATGTATTAGAAGAAAGTAACTATGCACTCGCGCATATAAACAACAATATATATAAATATACACATAACACGTATTTTATAAAATACTTCATATTTATGTGTAAGATGAAAGTGACTATACACTCACCTGATCAGAAGATGATCCGACAGCACTACGGCTTGTAGATGTAGCGCCTCTCCGCAGATCTGGAAGATCTTCACAAAAACCGGGCTCCTCGCGGGCAGGGCTTCGGCTCGGGAATAACGCTCTTCGGGATTCTCGGGGCTTCGGATCTCACTTCGGGGCTCGGGAATAATACCGGGGCTTTGGGATATGATTGGCACGCAAATCGAGGCAAAACTTAGGAGAGGGAAGAGTTTGAACAAAAGAAAATGGCTGATTTCGAGTTCTATTTATAGGCTGAGGGTCTGGGATTACGCGGGGCGTAATCTCAAATTACGCAGGGCGTACTCGGTTACGCGGGGCGTACTTTGACGTCACTGCATGCGTCGATCTGTGGCACTCGAGTATTGGTCAAACAAGTTGCATCCGACTGAGTACGCGGGGCGTACTCAATTACGCGGGGCGTAATTGACTCGTCGAACTTCTAAATTGCGTAACTTTCGCATACGAGCTCCGTTTTCGACGTTCTTTATATCCACGCGAAGGTCAGACCATACTCTACAACTTTCATTTAGACTCCGTCGGCTAATTTTGACTTTTATTTCTATTATTTATTTTTAGAAGGCTAGGACAGAAAAACTTCGTTATAAATTCATAACTTCTTCGTTTGACGTCCGTTCTCGCCTAACTTTTCATCGTTTCGCTACTAACAACGAGATCTTCGATTCTCATTTAGATTGTTTCGGCTAAAAACCGCTCGATCCCAAATCGAGTATTCGGGCTGCATACTGCCACGTCGAAACTTCAGAAAATCATAACTTCTTCATACGAAGTCAGATTTGGGCGTTCCTTTTATGCACGCTCTCGGTTTAACGAAATCTACGACTTTCGTTTAGATCGCTAAGGTTAAATATCGCTCTAACTTAAATTCATATTTTACGTCACTCGGCGTCGTGCCGGTTCTGTCGCGAAACTTCGACAGGTTATAACTTCTTCGTTATAACTCAGATTTTGGCGTTCTTTATATGTACAGAATCCTTGTAACATATACTATAACCTAGTTAAGATTATTCATTCTAAATAATCTTCTATCAGAAACTCATTTTTGACGCTTATCGTCTTTAAATTGACTAGCCCTGATCTACGGGCGTTACAAATAACTCCTCCTGACATAAATCCAACTCGTTTGCCATATTGAAGATGTGCCTCCCTGGCAATTTCTTCCTGTGTCATAGGGATGGATATGTAGTTATGATTGAAAGGAGGAGGAACACTATCATACCCTAGACCCTTGTTTTGATTATTGTTAAATCTTAATTGGGTTTCAAATAAGGACTCGACTGTCTGAATTGACGCAGTATAATTTTTAAAACTAACGTCTATTTTTTCACACTTAATTTTTAAAGCGTCAAGTTCTTCAGTTACAGCAACAAGTTATCTCTTAATATAGTCATAATTTTCACACTTGTTGCTATACTCTTCCCGAAGTTTCCTAAAATCCTTTGTTTTTGTTTCTAATTCAGCCTTCAGGGGTTTCTGTCCTTTCCTGAGTTGATATCATTCATATCTCAGGTCCTTAACTTCTCTTTTAAATAAATCAATTTGTTCCCGAAGAAATTTAATCGTAGCTTCACAAGCTGGAGTACATGTAACTTCAGTGACCGAAATGTTTTCAGAACTTATTGTTTCTCTACACTTCAAAGCATCAAGTTCTTCAATTACTTCAGCAAGACTAAGCTGATTGAGATCTTTTGTCTTCTTGATGATAGCCACATTCATATCCCACAATTTCGGAAGTGAGTTCAGTAACTTTTTGTTTATCTCAAACTTAGACAAGAAGATCACAACTATATTCATCTCAGTAGTAAGTGTAGTAAATCGCTGCAACTGAGTTTCGAGGGTTTCTCCAGGGATATATTCGAAAATGTTGAAATTTTGTCTTAACATATCCTGACGACTCTCTTTCATGTTTTCAACTCCCTCGTAGACCTTAAAATCAATTAAAAAGCACAACTAGAAGCTAAAATAAAACTTAAAAGTCAAATTTAAAAAATCACACTCAAAAGTCAAACTTGAAAAAGTCAAACTTGAAAGTCAAACCGAAAAGCTAAATTTGAAAATTTAAAAGTTAAACGAAAAAGTCAAAGTTTAAAGTCAAAGATCAAACTTGCAAGTCAAAGTCAAAATTTAAGGTCAAAAGTTAAAAAATAAAAGTCAATAATTAAAATATAATTTTTTTATTACTTTTAATTTAATTTATTTTTATTTATTTATTATTATTATTTTTTAATTTTTTTATATAATTTTTAATTTTTATTTTTTAATTTTGGATGAAAAAGGTATTTAAAATTAAAAAGAAATTGAATTTTGGGTTAAAAGTGTCAAAATAGGAAAACTTGCTGCAAGAAAGATGGGTTATAGTTTAAATTTCGAAGGAAAGGAACAAGTGATCAGGTAGCCGAGTTGGATAAGGCGCTGGATTGTTGAGCTGTAGTTCGCGGGTTCGAAACCCGGCACCTCCAAACGCGCTTCACAATTTTTTATATGTGCGAAGCGAGGCTGGTTCTTGCGAGGCTGCTGCTTGCGAGTCCGAGGTGCGAGGCCGAGAACTCAGAAGCCGGAAATGGTTCTTGCGAGGCTGCTGCTTGCGAGTCCGAGGTGCGAGGCCGAGAACTCAGAAGCCAGAAACGTGCGAGACCGAGCTGCAAACTGCTGAGCCGTATACTCCGAGTCGCAAACCTTGGGCCGTGAACTCCTTGGAAACCCTAGCTGCTGGCCGCCACCCCCTCGCAGGTTATGACCAAAAACAATGATTTTTGCCTTTTTTTGCTCCAAAACTCGATCAAAAACCCCTTTTTATGAAAAACACGAAGAACAAACCTCCCCTTATTTTTTAGAGATCTATCCAAAAATGCTAGAATATTTCGAAAATAAGATCAAATTATGCTCCAAATCTGACAAAATTGACTGATACAACTTGGCTTTGATACCAATTGTAAGTCCCCAATTTGCCCGTGTATCAATCAGATCCGTTTGATGGTGCGGAATCCCAATCAAACGGATGATGTCAGATCAAATAGAAGAGAAGGAGAAGAAGAGTATTAAAAATCTTGATTCTATTGATGATTTGAATGAAATTCCTTACACTAAATTCTCTCACACAATATGCTCTCTCTTCCTCTCTCTCTTGGCCGTACAATCTTTAGGGTTCATCAATCTGTTCCTCACACCCTAACACCTATATTTATACTTGGGAGTATGGGCTAACTGAACTTTGGCCGTAAATGGGTTTACAGCCATAAACCTGTTTACAGCCGTAAACTCAACCATAAACACCGCCTGACCGTAAACTAGACTGTAAGCTCATCAAATATTACACAAAAATATAATTGCCCAGAAAAGCAAAGTATAAAACATATTTTGACCCAACAACATGATTGAAGTGCAAAATAAGAGAACCACCCATCACGTTACCTTCCCCAACACTGACCTCCAAATGTGCAGAAGTTTCGACAACAACATTCGGTCCATTACCAACAACATTTTCACCCACAACAAGATCTTGAACAACACTTTTCTCCATATTACCATCATCGGGAATATCAATCACCGTTTCTTGAACACTTGCAACACGAGAACTCCCCCCCCCCCCATCCAACTTCCACAAATGCAAACATCACACCAAAGCAAGACTTTCAACATCCTAATTGATGACACTTTGCTAAGCCGCTTTCCGTTTATTAACAGAAGGAAGAACCCCTTCTTTTCTATCTTCCACAAATTCTTTCTCTACGATCAGACTTTTAAAGGATTCAACACCAACATCCAAACTTGCACGATTAATAATAGATGAAGAAGAAGAGAGTCAAAATGGTTACAGAACTTTCGACATAACATAAATTTTCGACATTTTCCTCCGAAGCCTCCATGACGTACTTATACCATACCCGAGAAGCACATACTCACGAAATTCATCGACCACAACATGGAAACTTCGTAGAACCATTGGCCATCTGCTCTTTTTCCGAATAGAGAGTAAAAGATTAATCATAGATGGCAAAGGAGCGACACTCCATGAAGCCCATACGATCTCTGTTAACCCAATAATAATGATTCATCTGGTTATTTGGAGAATTCATTTGCTCTATCACCATAACATGACTATGCTTGTGAACAACAAAGGTGTAGCTTTCACCAGAAGAAGCACAAACAAAACGGAAGAAATGAAGAAAAAAACATATACCAGGAGTAATCCCATTAGCACGGCATAACATCTCGAACGCAACCACTTTGTTCACTCCGTTAGGCACCAATTGATTTATATCAACCTTGTGATGACGAAGAACCTACCGGAAAAAGTCAGATGTCAGAAGATGATACCCAATGTCGAAATGCTTTACGTATATGCCAATTTTACCCTCAAGGGGATTAATGAAACTGGCATTCTCACCGGGAAACACTGCACCATCCTTTGGCTGAAAACCATACCTATCTTGAAGGGCGAAAAACTGATTAGAGAATCCATACCAGAGAAAAAGAAGGATACAAAAGAAGTCAAGATGGAAAACAAGAGCAAAGAGTAACGAAAGAGGCAGAAGTTATAAAGAGAGTTGGTGGGCGTGAAATTCGAAAACCCTAATGATGACGGCTGACGTTAGAACTGGGAAAACTGTTGCTACCTAGAAGGTGCACGAGAACTGTTGCGACCTAGAAGGTGCACGAGAAATTCAACAGACAATAAACTGACACCTGCTAACTCCAGTGAAGGTGCGCACATCACTATCGTGGCTAAGCCAATCATAGCTTAGACATGGGACAAATGTACGATCTACCAATCAGCGCCTCTATCCTGATCGGGGTCTGACACTCTTGTCTCCACGAGCGGGATATGTGCCCAAATCACGACTATAAAAGGCCACATGCCTTCAACGATAAAGGGGTCGAATCCATACTCTCCTAGGCTTACGCTTAAACACATACTTATCTCTCTCAACGACTGACTTGACCGTTCCGAAGGACCTACTCTTGGAGATTGGCTGATGACTTGTTTCCTCTTGTTGTGATAATAGATCTCCACCGAAATCCAACCAAGGGCAACAAAGAAAACGATAGAGGCCTAATATCACACACACACACACACACACACACATATATATATATATATATATATATATATATATATATATATATATATATATATATATATATATATATGTTCATAACAAATCACTTTCGGTTTGTATTTATTTTGCATAGAATAACTTTAGAGGACTATAGCAACCATAATATAAACAACCCATAAGTAATCATGATTATTAAAATATATATAATGGCGATTTGTTATTCATTTTTCTTGATACCAAATTAAAGTCGTAACACATAATGCATGAAAAAACATAAAAAAATGTCTCTATTTTAACGAATGGTTTACTTTTATTGTCATTGTAATTGTTTAATGATAAACAACCAAGTATTTGTCATTAAAATGCTTAAGTTTGCATCGTTTGTAATGGATAAATTTCATATGCTTCGTATTTCAAAAAAATAAAAAATATAACCAGGTTACCCGACATCGGAACCGGAACCACCGGTTACGAGACCGATTCCAAAACTTTAAGAATCGTTTAGACCGGTTCCGGTTCCGGTTTCAACCGTAGAAAAACCACCGGTTTCAGTTCCAGCCAAGAAAAACGGATACCCATCTATGTTCATCCCTAAAATATAGTATTATTTTACTAATTTTCATTGTAATCTTATATGATAGAGAGTGTTATCATATGATTTTTCCTTTAATGTTATTGTATTTATTCTATAATATTATAATAGTGTAGTTTTTGTATAATATTGTTGTATTTTTTTTTAAACTAGATTTCTGATTAAATAAAAAGTATTATTTTTACTAGACTTTCAAAATTCATAGTAACTCAAAGTGTTGCAAGTTTATTATTCATGTTTTCATGGTTTCATATGTAAGGACTATGTAGTTTTCACTATGTAGTTTTCTTTTTTAGTTCATTTACATTATTGTTATCCTAATGTCCCGCAATTTATTATTGTTTTTAATAAAATCTTTTGATGTTAAAGAAAATTGCGGTGTTATGGCTACAAAAGAAATCAAGATTAAATTATACCGACTAGACTTTTTTTTTGGAATATACGTATATGAATATGTACATCCAAGGTTGTAGAACTCATTACTCGGTACATGTTCGGTCGACTACCGAGTAGCGAATACTCAGGAGTACTCGGGGAGTACTCGGATTCGATAATTCATGTAGAAATATTTTTAGAGAACTTATATATATGTCAGAATCATAAGTTCAAATTTTAAGTTGATTAAAATATATAACAAATTTGATACATGTGAATACATAAAAACTGAAAAACACATAATGGTCTCACTTTGTGAATAATTACTGAAAATTTAAGATATATATGTAGTAATAATCACATTTGTGTGTTAAATGATAAATCGTTAAGTATATTATACATATTAGTCACCGAGTTGATTGGGTTTTACAACACTGCTCAGTTCAATAAGGGGCCGATTGGTGAGTACTCGGGATTCTGTAACTCGCATCGGTAAGAGCCGAGTAGCGAGTACTCGGAGGAATAATCGGCCAACTCGGCGAGTTTTACAACACTGTGTACAGCTATTCATAGTATGTATATATAAAAAAAAATATTTTTTCCTCCCTTTTAGCGAATCATATAGAGGATTTGTCAACTGTTTTTGTGGGCTTTTTCAATACTATTGTGTGGGAGTGGGAGGGAGTCTGTATTATATTCCCTGTATTTGTAGTAATAAGAATTTGAGTGGTGTGGAGGTCAATCGACCACCAAGAAAAAGGTAGGGAAAATGACTTAAAAATGTAATAATGTTCTAAAAACGTACAAAAAAAATCATTATTCCCTTTTTAGTGAAAAAGTACCATTAAAATGAAATTTTTGTACAAAAAACACCAACAAAATACAAATAACCCTTTACAGTGACCTGAGGTAGCCAGGTCAAATATTAAACGTGCTTTAATAACCTTCAACCACCAAATTATGGTTCACTCTCCATCTTCATCCCCCTTCTTCATCTCCTTCTTCCCTTCGCATTTAATACGACTCCTATGACATCTTCAAGTTCATCAAATTATTCTAAGTCAAATTCGAACATTTCCAAGAGAAGGAGTACAATTGATTATGCTCACCCTTGTTACTGTAGGAAGCCTTCCCAAATTTGGACCTCAACTACGGCTGATAATTCAGGTAGAAAGTTCAGAGTATGTCGTAACTCACTAGTAAGTGGTTCTATCATCTACTTCACTTACATAATTAAATTATTATGCGAATTTTGTTATGTATATTGAAGGATAAGAAGAAGAATAAATGTGATTTCTGGGAATTGGGTTGATCAAGATGAAGAACTAATACAAACAAGACAACACTGAAGTCAAGATATCAATATTGGAAAATAATTTTTGGACTCATAAGGTGAAGGCAGATAAAGAATCAATGAGTTTCAGAAAAGACTTGGATAAATTAAGTAGGAAATATTGGAATCGCAAATGTTGAATGTTGTTGTTCTTTGTTATGTTTTTTATGTATGTTATACTGAAATGAAATGAAAATTGTAATGTAATGACTTTGGTAATGTACTTTGAAAGTTTGGTTAATTAAAAGTCTTGTATATGAATGGAATCAATGTTTTATGGAAATAAAATTAGTTTTGATAAAGGAATGGGACCAATGATTCCTAAATATAATTGACTGATCACACTGGAATGGAATCAGTGATTCCTAGAATGGAATGAAATTAATGATTCCTGGTTAATATTGATTCTTCACAATGGAATGGAATGAATGATTCCTAGTTAATACTGATTCTTCACAATGGAATGGAATTAATGATTCCTGGTTAATATTGATTCTTCACAATGGAATGGAATGAATGATTCCTGGTTAATATTGATTCTTCTCAATGGAATGGAATTAATGATTCCTGGTTAATATTGATTATTCACAATGGAATGGAATTAATGATTCCTGGTTGATATTGATTCTTCACACTGGAATGACATTAATGATTCGTTTCAAATAATGATGGGATCACATACATTACAAAAGTTAGACCACATATTGGAATGGAATTAATAAGTCCAACAATAATTCAGTTTTCAAATAACAAAATGGCACATACATTACCAAAGTGGGACCACATACATTACATGTCATAGAATATTTAAAAAGACACATACATTACACCTAACCACATGTGCCTTCATCAGTTTTTGGCTTAAATACAAACAAGTTATCAAAAGATGCGCCCAATAAAAGATTCTCTACCAAAAGGCGCCCTTCACAAAAGTTGTCCCTAACAATGCTCCTAGATTGTGAGAGGATTTTCAAGACTTTCCCTTGTATCATCCTTGGTCACCACTTTCCTCCTCAACCTAAGTTCTGTGTTCCTATGAGAAGGACCACACTTTCTCCTTTTTCAAATTAGGAGCAAGCACATGCTGATTTCCAGGATTCACCACTTGTTCATCATCCACCTCTAAATCAACCATATGTTCATCACCTCCAACCTCCTCCTCCGAATCACCGCCAACCTCCTCCTCTAAATCACCTCCAACATCCTCAACAACCCCATGGCATTGTCCATGTCCCTATCCCTCACCCTTAAATAGCTCATGGTAATTAAAGAGATCTGAATCATCTACTGCATTAGCCTGATTGAGAGGACATTTCCTCTTGTTATGACCTGGTTAGGAACATAAACTGCATTTAGAAGTGTTCCCAACTTTGCTAACAGTGTGTCTGTCACTTCTTTCTGAAATTCATTTTTTCCTATTTATCTTTGGTCTTCTAGGCATTCTTCTACGCTTTTGTAGTAAGATGGTATTCATATCATTTGATGTCCACATTTCATATCCATTTATTGGCTTCACATTATACATGTAGCAGCTTCTTAACATTTGTGTTGTGTACCAAATTGCTACATACTCCTCTATATTTCCATTTAAGCACAAGATTGCAGAAATAGCATGGACACATGGTATACCTGTCAACTGCCATGATCTGCATCCACATGTACTTATATGTAAGTCAATTGCATATACCTCATTCAGTCACCTACTCTCATATTGATGAAAACCACTTGGAGTTACTCCCCAAAAAACTGTTATGAAATGTAACATATAAGTTACTATTGAATAATATATCTATATGTATTATGTATAAATATAGTTATATACCTCTGTATTTTCTTCATGTCCTCAATCTTTCTTCTAATTGAGGGACAAATCTCCAAGTTCCATTTCAGTCCCTTCCTTTTCTGAGTAAGCATTTTTTTTCCATGACATACACTCTAATATCTTCTAACATTGCTATTATTGTTTTTTTTCTAGCTTCCACAATGGTTGCATTAAATGAATTTGATATACCATTTTCAATGGCATCACTACCAGTATCTTCCCTAAAAAAATTCCCCAGACCATGTGTTAGGTTTTTTTCCATCAAGTGTTCATAGGCATTTATGTCAATTAATTTGATCTCCTTCATGATATCTTCAAATTTTGTGGTGGTTGTGGCTTTGGCAGCACCCCAAAAAAGTTTACTGTATTCAGCTCCTGAGATATTTCTCTTGAAGTGTCATAGACACGCCTAACACATTGTCTATGCTTATATTCTGACACTCTTTCCTTAATTGCTTCAATCAGTCCCTATTAAGTAACATTTAAATGTCATTATAAATTTAAAATAAAATCTAAATAATATTTTTTTTAAAAACATTTGACTACATTGTGTTGGTCAGAGATGATGGTTAGTCCTCTGCCTTGTCCCATATCAATGTCTTCAAGCAATAGATCCAAAAACCATTTCCAATTTGCCTTATTTTCAATTGAAACAACAACTCATGCTAGAGGATACATTTGGTTATTAGCATCCCTAACAACAACTAAAAGTACCCAAGGTTGTAGAACTCGTTACTCGGTACATGTTCGGTACCGAGTAGCGAGTACTCGGGAGTACTCAAGAGTACTCGGGGAGTACTCGGATTTGTTAATTCATGTAGAAATATTTTTAGGGAAATTATATATGTCAAAATCATAAGTTAAAATCAAAAGCTGATTGAAATATATAACAAAATTAGATACATGTGAATACATAAAAACTATAAAAAAAACACATAATGGTTTCAGTTTGTGAATAGTTACTGAAAATTTAATATATATATTTAGTAATAATCCATGTGTGTGTGTTAAATAATAAATCATTAAGTATATTATACATATTAATCACCGAGTTGACCGAGTTTTACAACACTGCTCAGTTCAGTAAGGGACCGATCGGGGAGTACTCGGGAAATTGTAACTCGCCTCGGTAAGGGGGCCGAGTAGCGAGTACTCTGAGGAGTAATCGGCCAACTCGGCGAGTTTTACAACACTGAAAGTACCTCACCTCTACAAAGTCCCTTTAAAAAACATCCATCTACACCAATCACTCTTTTACACCCCTCAATCCAACCATCCTTCACAACCTTCAAGCAAATATACATCTTTGAAAAATGGATTGTAGAATCAAGCATGATATCCATATCCAATTTCACTGTGGAAACTGGATTAGTCCTCAATAGCTCTAAACCATAACTCCCAAGCTTTTCATAGTGTGCCACCAAACTCCCTTCTATCTCATCCATTGCAATTTTTTTTGGCATTTCTACACTGACCAAAACTAACTTTTAGATTAAAATCTTTAAGGACTATTGCTGCCATTTTCCTGTAACTTATTCTTGGATTATCTATTATAGTTTCCATTAACTGTTTTCCACTCCAACTATATGTGACCATTACACCTAAATTGAAGGCCCTACAACAGTTGTGTTTAGAGATTAAGGACTTAATCTGAAATGATATTTCTTTACTCATCCAAGTTGCCCATAACCTAAAAGGGCATTTAGACTTCTCTTCACCTTTGCAACATCTAACTAATAATCTAGTTGGATCATTTTTTATTCCACAGTTTATATCCATTAGCAACAACATAACTGGTTAACAAATGCTTAAGTTCATAACGATCACAAAATTTCATACCTAAGACTGGAACCATTGCATCCCATTTTTTGTTAGGATCATGAACTGGATACTTATGAAGATCTTTCTTGACATCACAACTCTTGGAGGCCTGAAAAATTTTCTTCTAATGAAAGGATCATCATATGGTTGTATTTGTATCACTTCATCACAGGTTCATGCTCCACAAACTCATTATCTGAAAGCTCGGAGTCTACATCATCATCATCATCATCATCCATATTACCATCTATCGATCCATCTTCAACTATCTCTTCTTCAATCCACTCCATAACTGTCTACTGATTGTGATCAATGTACAAATTAATCATACCCCCATTCTCATATCCATCATCAAGAAAACGAAGATAATCATTTTCATCTTCCAAGGCTCTCAACCCATCTCTCAGTGAACGTTATGGAAGACAATAGTACACACTGATTCTTCCATCACTGACCAACTTCTTCACATACAAGATGAACTCCATGAAACTCATGCTTCTGAAATCGACATTGCTAACAACCACTTTTACTAGATTGAAATACATAATCGGTTTGGGGACAAAAGAACCTGTATGATTTACTTCGATTGTCAAGTTGGAATCCATTGTAGTGATTCTGTGGAAAGGATGAACGAACGAAGGAGAAGGAAAGGAACCCTTGATTTTGGGGGAAATAACGAAGGGTAAGGGCACATATATCCCCATAAATCTTTTAACCTGCTAACCTATAATAACCGATAAAATGATATTTTTTTCACTAAAAAAGAGTAATGGTGTTTTTTGTACATTTTTAGAACATAATTACCTTTTTAAGTCATTTGCCCAAAAAGGTAAAACAATGTCACTTAGTTGACAATAAATAATTCGGAAAGCATCATAAAAGTTTTTAAAGTTTGGTTCTATTAAGTGAAAAATCATCCCTAGTTTTTCATTTATAATTAAGAAAAAAAACTAATAAACATTGGCAAAGTGACCTTTGTACATGATACAATGACTTTTTTTTTGTTAATCAGGTCAAACTTTAAGGATTATTTTGAAGATTTCCACGTACGAAAAAATAACGACTACAAAATTTATAACATATCTTTAGACCTTAGTTGAATATTGTTTCAAGATAAGATTGGTGGGTCAAGATTATATATATATATATATATATATATATATATATTGATCGTAATGTCTCATATTTCAGACCTATTATTTTATTTAAAAATCGTATTACTCATTTGAAAGTCGTTCTTTAAAAACACATCTTAACATTCGTTTGATTAAATTCATAACGATAAAACATAGTTTGATTATAAATAAGTTGAAGTCAAGATTAACTTAACAATGTAAACATATCTATGTGTTTTGATAAGATCTGTTAGTTTTCATCTTCGATCAATTGTATGTAACAATATATAACTCAGTGTATGAATGTGTATGAATATGAATGACAATTGCTTTTACATGTTAATTTGTTGTTGAAGTGGGTCGAGTTATGTTTGCAATCTCAATCTGTCAAATGTCAATTATCAATCAGGACCTCATTTTAAAATGCATACAAAAAATAATACTCGTGATGTAATAAATAAGAATCATATTGTATGTATTATAGCTCAAACTTAAATCACACTAAAAACAAAAGTTGTTTGACAAAAATACAATCTCCAAACAAATTTATTTGAGACCTCACTATAAGTAGGAAAATAGTTAGTAAAAATTATACATGATGATGATGATGATGATGATAATAATAATAATAATAATAATAATAATAATAATAATAATAATAATAAAAGTTGGTTTGATGTCGAGAGACCTCACTATAAGTAGGCAGACAGACAACTTGTTCCCTGTTTTGTATTGTGTTTGTGTGCCAGACGGACAAGTTCCTGATGTATCCATGCCAAATGAATAAACTAATTTTATCAAAACACAAGAAATGTGTTCGTCATATGTGTATGGATGATCAAGTCTATTTTGATGTCAGTCATCATTTAATGATTGAGTTTCAATATCTATCTCTTTCAATGATGTCCAATCTTCTGACTCTAAAATTAATAAATCAATTTGATAAGACTCTTAGTAAAACAACTTCAAATTAATATATAAATATGATCATCACTCACTTGACTTATCCGTTATCACTGGTAATTACCTCTACAAAACAAAAGCCACAAAAGGAAGATAGAGCACATTCCTTACATGATCGTCATGGGGAATGAATTTACCTTAAAAAATTGTTAGACATCTAAAGATGAAGATGAATATATCGAGGGGTATGCAGAAAAAATTCATAAAGTGCTTATGGCCTCCTCACGATGTATTGTGACCTCATTTTCATGATTGGTGGCCAAAAGATTCCACCACAAGACTCAAAGATGCAAAAACCAAGAAGTTGAATACTGCAAACCTTCCCTCCACTTGTCACCTAAGAAGGAGGATGAACTATACGAGGAAATATTACAAGTTAACAGGATAGGTTATAAAAAATTGAAAATTTTAATTTAATTTATACTAATTATAGGGGCGATAGAGTTGTATGTTTGTGAATATAGGAAGCAAATGAGCGGGTCATGAGTTTAGATTTCGACTCTAGGTGATGAGCGGGTCATGATTTTAGATGCAAATGTGCTTCCTAACATGGATTCCAACATGAATGTCAAAAAAATTGTAACACTCTAAATTTTCAAATAAAATTTTCATTTTTAAACCACATAAAACACATTCTCACATTTCTCCAAAACCACAAAATGTATAAGTTGTTCAAAACACAAGACACAAAATGTTTGATAATATCCTAGAATCCTCAAAACATAATCTCTAGCTGGTGTGTACAATCAAGTCGGCGCCTTCCCGCGATCATGAGAGGTACCTGAAACACATATCACACAACATTGTAAGCACGAAGCTTAGTGAGTTCCCCAAAATACCACACACAAATAATTAGCCTCTCATGGCTATATCTTGACAAGGACCCTCCGGTCCATGTGTCTCAGTGAGGACCCTCCGGTCTCACAACTCGGGTAGGACTCTCCGGTCCTAACCAATAAAGCACAAAATAATATACAACATAAATCACAAAGACAAATTCACGATATCACATAACTTAGTAGAAGCATATACGACCCTAAGGTCACATGTATTGTGACAACCCTCAATTTCCGGTCAAGTCAAAGTCAAATAAAGTCAACAAGTCAAACTGGTCACCTCAATTAACCCTTGTATATTAGGGTTTACATCGTGTATACTATTGTACAACACACTATCTTTATGCAAAGTATCACTTTGAGTCTTCACGTGTTCAGAAAATATAAACCCTAATCAGGGTAAGCAATGGAACTACTCGATAAAATGTTATTTCATACCCCTCAGGGGCGTATAACATTCATAACGAGGCTTAACAGGGTTTACAAACCTTGCATTGCGAATCTAAACATCCAAAAAGGTCACAAACAAAGTCTCTTTCGATCTCTCTTTATCAATCTCTCTCTCTCTCTCTCTCTCTCTCTCTCTCTCTCCCAAATCTCGCTCATAACCTCCCTAAACTTTTTATAATCATTCGGGTCGTCCCGACCCTTAACAGAGCCAAAAACCACGCAAAACGGGAAGATTATTGGTGAAACAACTCTTTATAAGCGAAACCATCTTAGAGGCGAAACCCTAAGAAGAGAAACCTTAAGAAGCCTCCTGGACTGAAACCTCTCGCAAGGACCGAACCTGCTTGAAGAACCGAACCTCTGGCGAGCCGAAGCAGATCTGAGACCGAACTCGAGATCCTTCGCCTTCGCCTTCTCCTCTTCTCTTTCGGTTCCCTCTGACGGCTTCGCCTGCGAGATCCCTCGGACAAACCTCCTATCGGTTCTCATCAATAGCCGAACACTCCCTTCGGTTCTAAGCACCCAAAGACCGAACCTTCGGCCCTGAACTCAGAATTTCGCAGATTTCACTTTCTTTCCCCGGTTTTCGATCCTTTTTGCGTTTTAAGCTCGTTTTTCGTGATTTTAACGCGGGATTTTCACCCAAACTCATATTTTGGCATATGAGACTCTATATATTCATATTTAATCAGTTTTGAGGGAAAATCTTAGTCTAAGAATAAAATCCATTGGACAAGATATTGAGGTGGAGTGTTGACTTTTCCATAAATCTATGACACAAGCAACCTCCCATACCCACTCCATGTCACTATTCCCACCTTGCTCTAGTCAATTTGAGATCTTCCCATACCTCCATCAAATCTCTTCCATCAACCCACTCTCTAATCCCTCACTCTTCCATCTATAAAACCCCACTCTCCTCCTCCCAAGATACACTTTTACTTCCTCTTATATTCTCTCTAGAAACTCGAGTTCCTCCAGGAGACGCAAGTCCTTCCCCTGTAGCTGGTAAGTAAATTCATCCTACACCTGATTATCTTACATCCTTTCACTTAAATCATGGGTTCCTTACACAGATATCATCATATTTATTCATAGAATCTTCGAATCTTCAAGCAACTCCCAAGTGTTCTTGACTTGGAAACTCCTGCTCTTCATCATCCATCCTAAGAGATCAATCAAGGTGAGTTCATACCCCTACATTTTCATGTTTTCTTCAAGTTTTAGGGGGGGGGGGGGGGAATACAAGTTAATACACCAAAAACTTAACTAAATTCAAACAACAACTTTCATCAGAAAAGTTGAGTCCTATTTACGGACTGTTTTGACCAACTTAGATATAATATCTTTCAAAACTGTTTAATATGAAACTAGTTCAGGTTCATACCTTTAAAATTACTACTTGAACATCTCCATACAATTTTTCTACAATTTATGGCGATTTTTACAAAACTGCCTATCGTTTCAAAAACGAATTCGGACCAGTCTGTGAATATGAACATTTTCACACAAGTTAGGGACTTCTAAAAATCATAATAAAAAAATGATGAATAAACTAGACACATTTTGTAAACTCTCAGAGTTTACGGATTCAATTTTTGACTTCGTATGATTTTTCTAAAACAGTGCACATAGGTTAAAGACTACTTACATAGCTTACAATATTAACAACACTTTGTAGTATGTTGAGAAAAGTGCATAACAATAAGTTTCTAATTGTTGGACGCATTTCTTGTTAGTTTATCATCATAAATAGAAATCAGTCATTCATGATAAGGATTTTCATTCATTTCGAACACATACAATAAACTACAATAAGTATAGTTTATGGATTTTACAATACAAGCATACTACATGAAAAAGGATTTACTCTCAATACAAACGGTTTTTTCATATATTACATGATAAACTATAATAGTAATAGTTTATGGATTTCACATCACGAATTTATTACACAAAGGGTGATTTCATTTCCACCACGGAAAAGGTTTTATATTTAAACTATACGTAAACTAGTTAACGTAAGTTGTGAGACAATTCTTCAATTGTACTCTTAAAGTACGGGTTAAAATTCATGTTTAGTTATAACCAGAATCTCTTGTAGGGAGAGCGTGATAATTGTGTATAAATCTATATTGGGATTGACACCCCACACCTTGCTGCTAGCTACAGCAGGACCTGCAAGTCTACGGGTGACAAAAGTCATAGGATCTTGACGTCTGAAAAACATTGGAGCAGGTTAATTCTAGTTATAGTATGGTTATAACGACTCACATAGGGAGTTAACAACCTTTCAAGTTTATGGGAAAATTCTACTTTAAAAAGGGGTTTTATCTATCTAAAACTGCATACTCTCAGTCTTGGGATTTAAGACTACACAACTTTGTATAAGGAAAATATTGGATTTTCTTTGGAAACACCTTACCATTATAAACAAAATATAAGTAAAAAATACGCACATACTCTCGGATGGGATTTAAGGCTACATAACTTTTTATAAGGAAAATAAAGGATTTTTCTTGAAGCATACGTTACCATTACAAACAAAGGTTTTCAAACTCTACATCCAAAAACTTCTGAACTCACCAACTTAATTGTTGACACTCTTTCAAAACT
Source organism: Lactuca sativa (assembly GCF_002870075.4). Classification (NCBI taxonomy): domain Eukaryota; kingdom Viridiplantae; phylum Streptophyta; class Magnoliopsida; order Asterales; family Asteraceae; genus Lactuca; species Lactuca sativa. The sequence goes on along the minus strand of NC_056627.2, from coordinate 369,975,320 downwards.
ACTTGTATTCTTAGGAAACTAGTGAAACAGGAAATCAACAGCTTTTGAGGATGGGACGTTGAATCGTCAAACTTTTCATTTTTGTCATCATAGTGTAATTGATTTGAGACATGTAAACTCATACTATGGTGTAACATTTTTCAATTATATTTATGATGGTTGTATTTACTTTGGGCACTATTATGCTCGTTGTTGTGATACTATACATGAAGTCCTCCACCCCCAGATGTTTCTGCCATCCTTGGTTCGGGGGCGTGACACGTATTACCACTCATGCAAGTATAGTGAGAAGACTCACCTTGTAAGTAAGCAAGTATGTCTCGTACTCAACGATCGGTCTAGACTCCGTCTACATATCATAATCATCTCTAATTAACACTTTATAATAACAACCCTAAAATGTTAGGTTGCCCCTTTTTCTAACTCTCGAAAAGGGTGAAAGACCATTTTACCCCTCCATGGTCTCCATAACTCATGTCTTGACCAAGCCCTAAAAGTCAACGAAAGTCAACACTCGAGTCAACAGTCCATGTTGACAAAACTCGTCGAGTGCATCTACGCGACTCGTCTAGTTCCTTCGTTTTCTATGAAGTATCAGGAAAATCCAACTCAACTCGTCGAGTTGTCTCACCAAGTCACCAAGTTGCAACGCGTCCAGACTATCGGGGAAACCCCTAGCCAACTCGACCAACTCGTCGAGTCCCTTCAGTTCATTCTCTCATTCAGACATTTTTAAGCAGAACTAAGGCTTCATACTCTAGATCTAGCCTTTTAAGGCTGAAGTATCACGTAAAGCTGCAAGTTTTACGTCCATGCATCTAGGACTCAAAATGCCAAAACAAGCTCTATAGAGGGTTTAATGCATGAAACCTGGCCAATAGCTTGATAAAGCTTGAATCTTTAGGCCCAAGGGACCTCATACTGTCCAGATCTGAAGTCTCAACTCCATGGCAAGCTTAAATAACTTAAGGACCCAAAGAAAAGATGGAAATAGCCATAAAGTCCTAGTGAAGAGATCTAACCAAACAATGATCAAGGTGATAGCTTTTTACCTCCAAATAGCATCTACTACTAAAAGAACACCGGATCCAAGAGCTTATTCTCGTTCCAAGCCTTTTTCTCTTCAATCTTCTTCCAAAAATGCACTAGAACATACAGTCTTAGCCTTTTTTTCTCTTTCTCTCTCTCTCTCTCTCTCCCTCTCTCTTTCACACAGGTGAATACAACTCGATTAGGGTTTGTCTCAGTGTGTCAAGATGATAAGGGAGCCAGAAATGAAGGATTAAGGTCCTTTATATAGGGCACAAACCCTGAAAATTAGGGTTTTCACACTCAACTCCTACTTGTCGAGTTGGGGTCCTCCAACTCGTCGAGTAGACTCTAAAAATCACGTGACCATTTAATTCTCTACTCGGCGAGTTGGGGCCTCTAACTCGTCGAGTTGCTCTGACAACATGAATGTAAATTAATTCAATATTGTACCCGGGAGTCGGGATGTTACAAAAATAAAACCATGTGGAATCTCTTCATTATCTGGACCTAGAGAAGGAATCCACACGAATACAAATGTATACATAGACCCTTCAATAAAGACAATATTACTCCTAGAAATGAAATTTTCTGATCTGGTAGATAGAGTTTAGACACACAAATAATTTCAAAATTGGCTCAAACTAAAGAAATAAATGTTGAACACTTGTCGGTGAAGTATGTCTTTGTTTTTTGAAGGAGTATGTCTTTGTTTTTTGAAGGATTTCCATAGTTCTCACACCATGAGGATAATATAATGTCCATCCCGATTGCAAGAACGCATGTTGCAACAACAAAGGGTACTACAGGCCCTAGACTTACATTGTCCACTAAAAAGTTACCAAACAACCTTGAGATTATAGAAACTAGACCATTCCCCATGAATATGGCCTTGGAGAAAGTTAAAGACAACCATTGTTGCTCAAACCCTCTTTACTAACCTTTGTTTTATTATTTGTAGCACCACCTTTGACAACCATGCTGTATGAGATGCCTTTCCCCCGGTTATATAGCGGTTTTAATATCATTGAAAACAACTGAATAACAAGGTTAGTAAAACAGAAATAAATTAAAAAAATGTATTTACAATTCTTTTATGATTAGCTGTTTCCACATCGGCAACTTATGTTCATCGTAATCCTGACATGGAACTAGCAAAATCTTATGCAGCCAGGTAACATTATACATTTTTACTGCATATTCTAGATTTAGGAAGAAACATTATACATTGAACTTTTTTAAAGGTAACGAGTTATAGCATTGAACTACTGACGTTTTTTAACGAATCATTTGTAGAATTAGATTTTCATTTTAATTTAAAAACTACTAACCAAACTTACCATATGACTTTGATTTTTTTTTTTTTTTATTATTTTAAAACTAAGCGTTTTTATGAGCTTTATAACAAATCAAACCAAGCCACGAATAAGCTGATTAGCTTTTAATCCTATCTATATTACTTACATTTATAATTCATCCATTTTAAAATCAAATACTAAAAAATTGTTTAATTTAAACTCATTTGCCAAATAAAGAGATATATTTATCAAGATTTTATAAGAGTTTGAGATGCTGAGAAATGAGTGGATTGTTATGTTCAAAATGCTCAAATGACAATCAATTAGAAAAAAAAGGAATTAATGT